>NC_081162.1:3638764-3938764 GCF_012432095.1 Onychostoma macrolepis
AAAGTTTGAGTTCACTCTAACATAACAAACGTTAACATAACGTAATATTTTTTTTATTTTCTTTCTTTTCTTTTTTTTTTTTTGGTTATTTATATAAGCATAGGATCATGGGAAAACTAAAAGTATGGTTGTAGAAAAGAAAAGGGAAACGTCTTATAGTGGAACATTAAAGTATCACAGGGAAAATACTCTTTTGCACAGAGTCAACAACTGACAAATGCTAGTTAGTTCAAAACTATTTTGACTAAATAAAGCGCACGCAGGTGGTAGAATAATAACTTCTACCAATCAATCAATTTGACCCATACAGCAAAAAAAAAAATAATAATAATAATAATTAAAAAATATATATATATATATATATATATATTTATCTTTTTTTTTTTTTTGTGAACAAAATATATTGTAAAAATATGTTTTAAACAGTGAAGCTAAATGAAATATATTTTGGAAATAGAAAAATGTTTAATTTCAACCCTCATATTCCAAAATATATTTCATAATGCATTTCAGGGGCAAGAAAATACATTTCCAATCTTACAGTAGTCTACATTTAGGCTAAATGTAAATGTGGATGGAGTAGAAACCAAGAAATCAAAACTACATTAATAATGATTTAATAATGCTAATATTTAATAAGATTTATAAAAGCTTATTTTATAATTGAATTTTATTCAGATTTGTTATACAGTATGTTAATGCATGTTATAGACAATAAACAAAGTTTTTATTCAAATGTGACACATGAATGTATTTTCTTGGATTGAAATACTGTACAAAGCACACAACACATATCTCAGATTTTTAAATACATTCATATTTTTTAAATAAATTTTCAAATATATACAAAAAGTTATATATATATATTATATATATATATATATATATATTTGTTTTTAATATATATATATATATATATATATATATATATATATATATATATATATATTAAAGCATATTTGATAAAGTTTATGTTTGGCTATTTTTGTATATTTTAAAATTGAGTCTTGTCCTGAGATAATTGTGAGGGCTTCATCAAAAACTCAGTTTCCAAGGAAACAATATAAGAATTCAATCTTGGCTCCATGCCGGAGGTCTCCACCTCTCTCAGAGGGAGCTCAAGCCATTGCTTATTGGCCTTCTATCCATTCAGTCTGAAAAACAGCAAGACGTGCAATTAAATCATGATCCCTCAGTCTGCTCACCGAAAGAAAAAAAAAAAGAAGATGATGACGAGGAAGAAGAGGAAACACATTTTGGGGGGCTCGGGGGGGATGAATTACTGGAATGCATCAGACATTGGCTCTTGCCCAAGCCTCAGAGCGATCAGCTCGGCAAATCAGAGATGCAAGATGCAGTGACCCAGCAAAGAAATTCAGAAGGCGTCTTTAAAGGTGATAGATCAACCATTCTGCCCAAGGACAGGGCCGTACTTAAGGCCATTGTCATTGGTGCAGGTGCAAGACCTTTGATGTTTGTAATTTTAGTGGCTCTGCTTTTGAATTCCATCAGCCGCTTTACATACTAATTAACCTGACCAGCCACTGAAACAGATAAATGGACAACCTGAAAACTGTGCGCGAGGCCAAGAAAGATCAGACAGTAAAACTCATTTATGCTAATCGGGACGTTTGAAGAGGAAAAGCCAAAGAGTTCAGGAGAAAAGCTGCCTGAAAACCATAATCACAGGCATCCGATGCAAGGACATCTCCATGCGCATGTTGTGCTTGGATCCAGCAGATTTCTCACGGGTGCTATATAAGTATATTCAGAGAAAAATATTGATGCTCAGATGTTGCTCTTTCGTAGCTCAGGAGCATTCAGTGAGATCTCTGTTTCAGTTTCATTGAAGTTTGTCAGCTCTCCTAAAATTTGTTAAGACTAACAAAAGTAGACAAAAATGAGACAGTTGTGTTAATGTAGTAAAAAATTATGTGGTTTGCAAAGCTTAGAAAATTTGGTCTTGGAAGAATTTGATGCTAAATATTCAAGTTCATAATGAATTCAGACTTGCAGACTTGCAGACTTTATATTTTGGCAAATTGGAATATGGTTTGTGACACTGATGTCTTCTGAAACTGGAGGAAACACATGAGAATTCTGGTTGCACTTTATTTCAGTAGTCCACTTTAGACATTCTGCTACCTTTAAGTACATTTGTGACCCTGGACCACAAAACCAGTCTTAAGTCGCAGGGGTATATTTGTAGCAATAGCCAAAAATACATTGTATGGGTCAAAATTATTGATTTTTCTTTTATGCCAAAAATCATTAGGGTATTAAATAAAGATCATGTTCCATGAAGATATTGTGTAAATTTCTTACCATAAATATATCAAAACTTCATTTTTGATAAGTAATATATATTGCTAAGAACTTCATTTGGACAACTTTAAAGGCGATTTTCTCATTATTTTGATTTTTTTGCACCCTCAGATTCCAGATTTTCAAATAGTTGTATCTCGGCCACATATTGTCCGATCCTAACAAACCATACATCAATGGAAAGCTTATTTATGCTTATTTAAGCTTTCGGATTATGTATAAATCTCAATTTTGAAAAATTGACACTTAAGACTGGTTTTGTCGTCCAGGGTCACATTTATTAAAACTTTTATTCAAATTGTGAATAGATTAAATACAGAAAGCAAGCAAAGATCTCTCCCTTTAATAGAGAATTAGGGGCAATCAATAAATTATGAATAGTTTTTGCAATTGTGTGAATAATTTGTAATCATGTAAGCAATAAAAAAGTAACTGTAGTCTGATTACGAGTATTTTAGCATGTAATATAATCTAATTACAAGTAGTTAATTTTTGGAATCGGATTACGTAATCCAGACTACATTACTACCCAGCACTGCTTATAGTTAATAGAATGTCTAAAGTAGACTATCAAAATAAAGTGTTACCGAATTTCCCAATTTAATCTCCATTTAATCTCGTTACTTTCCATGAGAAACAATTGAGATGTTGCAGAGATCTCATTTTTCTTTCTTGTGGGCGTTAAGTAAACTCTGCTGGTGTTGGGTGACTAGTTGTTCACAGGAGAACAACTGGGGCTCTCAGTCACACCTGAAGCACAGTGGCACACCTTCCCCTTACAAATCACAACCACATGCTGTCAGCAGACCACAAAACAACCCCCAATCCCAGCAGCCCTCTGCACACATGCACATAGACACGCCTGTTCCACAAGTAATCACCAATTACTCAAGAAAAGACCTCTTTGTCTGAGCAACTGCAGAAGTGTCTGCTCCCTCATAATGATGCTGCATTAGCCAGGCATTTACAAGTCCGGTATGAGTCCTTTGAGCTGGATCAAGCACTAAGCTAGAGTTAGAATCCAGTTTATCTGCTTAGCATTTCCATGCACGCTCTATCTGAATACAAATCTTTCATGGAAACTGAAACAATGCCTATAATTTTGCACGGCTTTAATGCGAGCTCTGATCATTAGGAATGACAAAAAGAAACTTAAGCCTGCAGCTCTCAAACATCTTGCCCCAAAACAGCCACAAATGCATAATCATGAACATAACACTCCAGCTCAAGGATCTTTAAAGATTTATTCAGCAGTTTTGTGTTTCCAAGGTTTGTAGAAGTTCTTCAGCTTGCTTGATGAATGCGATGCAACACCTTAGCTTTGACATCTTAGATGTGAAATGGATATGTGAAGCAGCAGGATTGCTCCTCTAACACCTTTTGGTGTTACCTGAGCATACTTGCTCTCAAATTGATCTGATCATTTGTAGAACAAAGGCCTCTGTAATGCAGTTCATGTGAAATGTCAATCAGCATACCTGTTACAAAAAAAATATTTCTGGGGGAAAAAAAATACTGAGCACTGGCTTGTTATGAGGCTGGTGTGGCAAATGCTACTTTTTAAATTGATAACTTTCAGCATTAAAACAATAAGAAGGCTTGACATCACATAATCACCATCTTATAGTTGCAAAATTGCAAATGTCTTCCAAATTTAACCTACATATAGCATCTTCATAACCTAGCTCTTGACTAAATTATTTAGCATGCTAAATCCTGATCAGAGCTTCAGAAATGAATCACAAACCTATGACCTTCCATTTAGCTGAGGTAAATTGTTGCTAATCCTTCAGGTTTAGTGTTTCGCTGTACAAAACTAAATAGCTCCCCCTAGTGTAAACTGCAATTTCTCCACTAGGGGAATATGGAAAATGAGTTTATGAGAGAATCAAGGAGCAACACGAATTCTCCCTAAATAATAATAAGTTCATATAAAGCAGCAGAGATTGCCAGGATTCGATGACTGTGATGTGAAAAGATGTTAACATGGACTTGTGACAGTGACAACTCTACTACAGCAGCCAGTTAGTAGGGTTTGAAGAAGGAAGCTATTAGAGACAATGCCATTCTCAATACCTTAACTAGTTAACCTGAACAGCTAAAAATAATATAAAGACAGCATAGCATTACCATATGCACCTTACACTTCCACCTTGACATACTTCATATGGCTTTTTGTCCTTTCATGGTACTTCCAACACCATTTTTTATTTGAACAAGATGTTGCTATCATCAAGACAATGAACATAATCCCACATCGGCTTGTCCAACTTCTACAGCTAGCTGGCAAGCTGACATAGCTAATAAATATACCTTTGGTGTGCACACTTCATGCTACACATATGAAAATTTCTCATCATTGCTACCAAGCTAATTTAGTTAGTTTGCTAATGGAGCAAATATATGGTTTGTCAGTAATTGGTTTTGTTGGTAAGAAGCCATATTGTTTCATGAGGAAAGCTATTATTATGAAGTGAGCATAAATACATACCCCTGTGAAAAAGAAGAACACTTTAGCATAGTTATTATAGAAATAATATACTTTTAAAGAACACACTGAAGTGTGAACTTAATGTAATATTCCCGGACACTCAATTGCATGTTATTTATGATTCAATGAAAATGTATTATAGCTAACATTTTAAAACAAATGCAATTAGTTGAACTTAAAAGCATTTTCACACTCACATTAGTGGGACTTAAGTACATCTTTATGTGCAATTTCATAATTACTTCTATTGTCTTGAAATATGGTTTAAGTATACTGGTAAATGTACTGGCAAGCACTTATAGTAAACCAAAATATATTTTAATGTCATTTCTAATGTCAATAGTGAATATCATGCATATAAATATATATGTAATTACATTTTTGTAATGATGAAAATGTTATTCGTTACAAAAATATGTGCTTTGGTATGTTAGTCAGCACATCAAAATAAATGTGCTTCTTGAAGCATTAATAAATAAAGATTTTGTACTGTAAAGTACAAATTTAACATTAACAATTTAACATTATTACAAAGCGCACTTAAGTGTGTTAAGAAACAGGGTTACACTTTATTTTAAGGTGTCCTTGTTACAGTGTAATTATACATTTAAGTACTGAGCAATATTAATTAACTACATGTAGCCTACTTATTATATGGTTAGGGTTTGTCTTAGGGTTACTTGCATGTAATTATGCATAATTTATTGTTATTATAATAGTAAGTGCATGTAACGTGTAACTCCTTAAAATAAAGTGTTACCAGAAACAGTTATGTAGTGTCTAGTACACATAAGTGGCCTTTTATCTCAATAATATTATATTATCTGCAAGTACAGCTTTCGAAGATTTTTTGAAGACTTTTTGATTTGAAGTACACTACAAGTTTACATCCAAAACAATTAAGCACACTTCTTTTTCATAAGGGTATTCTGAAAGGCTTCCCATGTTAAAAAATACCTGTGTCTATATAGACCTGCCAATGTCAAACCAAAATTACAAGACGTGAAGTAGTATGTGAAGTAGTATGTAGAATTATACACATTTCTAAACATTGCCATACAGAAGTTTGAAAGGTGGTTTCCTAGACTTCAATCGTTGGCACAATATGCTACATGCTACTTGCAAACCTTGATGTTTGGCATTTGTGACAAAGTTAACATCAACAAGTGCTTTCTTTGAGCTTTTTACATTTATGATGGATTGGTGCTGTATATTTTGTTCCTACCTCTAGCCAACAGAAGATTATATTGAAATTTAACTAAGGTAGTCAGGAGCACTGTTGGGGGTAACGCATAACAATTAACGCAAGTAACGTAATCAGATTACCTTTTCAAGTAACTAGTAAACTAAAACATTACTTGTTAATTTACAAGACAATATCTGAGTTATTTTTTTTTTTCAAATAAGTAACATCAGTTAATTTGTGCTTATGGTAGTTCTATAGACTAAATGCAAAAATGCATTTTCTCATCTCACTAGCACAAAAAGACATTCAGTATTTCTCAAAATGGATAAGAACAGTAAAATGCAAATGCAGAATATGACACAAACCTGCAATAATTAGATGAATGAATGAATGAATGAATAAATTAATGAATGATGCATTTATATAGTGCTTTATTGTGTGTTGTTGTACGCCCAAAGTTGTGTTAAATGTTAAATAACACAAATATACTTTATGTATTTAATCCCATTTTCTTAACCAGTGGCTTTGCTGTTAACCTTCGATGATCCCATTCAACCACTAATAAGCAAAAATTACTATAGATCAAATTTGTGTTTTTTATTTTATTTATATTGCTGAAGAGTTTTTATAAACAGAACTTTTTTTTAATAGTAAAAACAAACATGCAAGCCCAGCCCAGATGAGAAAAAGTAGTGCAAAATTAACGTAACACATTACTTTCCATAAAAAGTAACTAAGTAACACAATTAGATACTTTTTTATGAAGTAACGCAATATTGTAATGCATTACTTTTTATGCATTACTTTTAAAAAGTAACTTTCCCCAACGCTGGTCAGGAGTGAAGAGTCTGTCTATGCAGGGCCCCAATGAAGGGTGATGCCACAAGGCCTAATAAAATGCAGATTCATAAGTGACCTTATCATTTTCCCCCTGCTAAAGTACACAGAGGGTATGCCTCACATAATGTCCTATGTTCAGAAACACACACTTATGTTTAACTAGAGTAAAAAAAAAATAGATACCAGTTTGCATGAAGGTCAATATCAGGCCAATGTCAAACTGGCATACTTTACTTCAGGAGCTATGCATGTCAAAATGCCGCGTGTTACAAATAGCAGACCCCTACACATACATCATGCAGTGTTAATATGCATGCTATCTGGGAAAAGACATTACAGAATACAGAAATAGACAGATACAAAAGAGAGCGAGCAGGTCTGTCATATATAACAAGAATAATACATAAACACACATACAATATTCCATTACACTCTATTAAAGTCCCACTCCAGACATGGTTCTTGGTCACTCTATGCATACTTAAGGTTTCAATATTCACAATGTAAAACCTGCTGTAAAACACATGGCTGTAATATATTATTTAACCATTCCCCATAATAAAAGACATTCAAAAACAGTCCTTTTTTGCATTTTCTTGACATTGTTTTTCCATTATTTTCTCTTTAAACATTAATCAGGACTTTTTTGGGCCACCCTCTCTTTCTCTCTGCTGCTTAAAGATTTAAATGTCGCCCCATCAGGATCTGGCCCAGGCTGTTTTGACAGGGCTCAGACAGGAAAATGTTTGGCAAAAATCTGCTGAATTAAATTTTTTTTTTCTTTCTCCTCCCCATCCCATTAACAGAGGATTGCTGGGGCTGCAGTTTGCAGTGCTTCGAGAGAGTGCTGAGTTTGGCCTTTACAGCCTCTCGGCTGTTGATAAAGGAAGTAGCCCAGTGTTAAAGAATTCCTCCATTAGCCCTGCTTAGGATTTAATGACACACACACACACACACACACACACAGTCTAAACTCTGTCTCCTCTACAATAGGCCTTATGTCAAGTCTTTTAAATATAAATATGTAACATTTAGTCAATCCTTTATATGTGCATTATATAAAGGTACTCTGCAACACTACTAACTAAAAAAAATTGCTTTGTATGTAATCATTTACAATGCAGTCATACAGAGGTGCACAAGTCAAGTCAAGTCAAGTCACCTTTATTTATATAGTGCTTTTACAATACAGATTGTGTCAAAGCACTTAACAGTATCAAATTGGAGGATAGAGTGTCAGTAATGTATAATGATAAGATTAAACACTCAATTTTCATTTAGGCATTTCATTATTGAATTCAGAGATGTCATTGTCTAGCTCAGTTTAGTTTAAATAGTATCTGTGCAATCAAATCGGCGATAATCGCTAGAAATTAAATGTCCCCACAGACGAAATCCAGAAACACAATAAGATTTCCTATGACTATAGTTCAAGAGCACCATTTTTAACCCCTCTAAATAAGGCTAATTTTAATGATTTGAGTGTATTTTTTTGTTTGTGTAGTAACTTAAACCTACAATACCCTACAACCACCAAAAAAGTCCAATAGTTATTGTTACTGAATTCTTTATTGTAACTTGAAAAGGATATAAGTGTTTATTAGCAAAAGAAACATCACAAACAGCTCAGTGTGGCATATGTGATGTCTTAGATTTATTTAGTAAAATCCAGTTATAGATTAATTTATGTGGTCAGCTGTGCTTGGAAACGACAGTATGTGTGCTGAAGGATCTCACATCTCCACTAAAGGTGATCCTGTGATTTACAGGGAGTAATGAAAAGCACAGACCCATGCAGCGAGCTTAGATGAGAAGACTAACAATGCCGTCATACACATACTATGTCTCTCTCTCTCTCTCTTTACTCCATTACTCCAGTCTTCAGTGTCACATGATCCTTCAGAAATCACTCTAATATGCTGATTTGCTGCTCAAGAAACATTTCTGATTATTATCGATGCTGAAAACGATTGTTCTGCTTAATATTTTTGTGGAAACTGACACTTTTTTCAGTATAATTTGCTGAATAAAAAGTTCAAAAGAACAGAATTTATTAGAAACAGAAATATTTTGAAACATTATAAATGTCGCTTTTTATCAATTTACGTCCTTGCTGAATAAAAGTATCAGTTTATTGAACTGTAGTGAATATAAGATATGTCAAAATAAAACCCCATTCAGAAGTTTAATCTTGAGAAAAAGAAAACTGATGCAGTGAAAGCATGTACTATAGTGACCAGCATCTGTCAAACTCAAGGGCTAAAAAGCACCAAAATTGTGGTGTATATGAGCTTGGTAATTGTAAAACGTTATTAAAACCATTACAGATGTTTCAATGAGTTTGAGAACATTGTTTTTTTTGTTGTTGTTTTTTTTACATTTTTTACATGTACCTATTTGAAAATACCATCCTGTAATTACACCTGTTTCACTGTAAAAAAATGACCGTGATTTTAACGATAAAAAACTGTGAAAATGCTACAGTAAAAACCTGTTAAATGGTTAACGGTAAGTTCCTCTAATATATACGGTGAAAAACTGTAATAGACATTTCATACAATTTTACGGTCAAATACTGTTTTTGGAAGTGATAAAGAATGTAAAATCTACTGGGAAAAACGGTAAACTGACGTTCCCAGAATTCCCCGCGTTGCATTTCAAATTGGATGTTTTTTTCTTTGAAATAGCTATGTTTCTTCTTAGTTTTTTCTTATCAGTTGTGTACATTAGGGTCGTACGTTACATCTAATGTTGTTAAATGAATGTTTATTGCATATTTCAGTTTAATGAGTCTCACTATGATGCTGTTTAGTGTTTGTGTGAATGACACTGAGCACCTTCTATATATGCTATTATTTAAAAGCTGCTTGTGATGGGCTTTGGTTCATCATGTGACTTTCTCATCACCACCTGCATTTGGTGCTTATCAGTGTATTTCAAAGGTACAAAACAGATTTCAGTAATTCAATAGGTTGCTATATTAGCATTATATCAGTTAATGAAATTACGGTATTTAACTGTAAATTTAACTTAAAAACGTAAAACCTAAAATGTTGCTACCGTATTTTTAACGGTAGAATTACGGCAGCTACGTTTTTTTACCGTACATTTTACAGACAAAGATTTTTTTTTATTACACTGTTGACTCTACCTCTACCCCTTAAACTTAACCAGACCACTAATGCATTACAAGTAATGTGAGTTAAGTAATCAGATTACTTTTTCAAGTAACTAGTAAAGTAATGCATTACATTTAAATTTACAATGAAATATCTGAGTTACTTTTTCAAATAAGTAACGCAGATGCATTACAAGTAATGTGAGTTAAGTAATCAGATTACTTTTTAAAGTAACTAGTAAAGTAATGCATTACTTTTAAATTTACAATGAAATATCTGAGTTACTTTTTCAAATAAGTAACGCAAAATACTTTGTTTTCCCATTTATTCACTAAATGCTCTCCTGTCCCCATGCTGAGAAAAATTGGGAGTGAGGTGCAAAGTCTCTTCCTTCAGCCTGAGGCTTATTCATTTGACTTTTGGTGTGAAAGGGCCTTTACAGTTGTATATATAACTTTGTGGTTATATATGCCAGACCCGCTCAGTTGACAAAAAGTAACGCAAAATTAGTAACAGTTACTTTTTCATGGAGTAACACAATATTGTAATGCATTACTTTTAAAAGTATTTTTCCCCAACACCAGTGTGCTAAAAACATTCAGAAGACCGTAGAAAGACGGTAGAATTTAGGCGGTAGTTATTTAACTGAATTTAACTGAATTATTTTCATTTTCTTTAGAGTACATTTCATGTTCTCAGTGTGTTTCTTTACAGCAGTGACTGGTCGTCTCCGTATGGCAGGTACATTCTCTAATCACCTTGTATCTTGATACAAAGGTTTACCATCTGTAGCTTCAGAGGCCTGACTAACCATATTAATTAATCAGCAGACTTGGCAAACAGCTCATTAGAGCAGGAGGCGACCCAAGGGCAAGGAGAGTCCTTACAAAATGTGAACCGGAGCCAGTGGCCACATTATTAAGACACTGCAAGCTAATGAAGGTGACAAGAGAGGAAGGCGGCAAAAAAAAAAAAAAAAATCATTTACCGAGAAAGATATCAATCCCACGAGCTGCAAGAACAGCGAAATTGAAGATATAGATCACCGATCCCTTTATGGGGATGAAGGGAAATGTGGGATAATTTCCCTGATAAACACGGCGCTGACATTGCCATATAAACGAGCGTGGATTTATCCCTGCGGAGGCAGATGAGATGACTGCGGTTCGGAGGTCCTGGTGAACTCATAACAGCACTGGCAGGCAAAATAAAAATCAACAACTCGGCAAGGCGCTGATAGCAGCCATCCATTGCGCGCAAATTGAACTGTCACCTTTAGTGTCACTTTTCCAGCCGAGCAGATGAAAAAGACAACCGCGTGGTGGTAATGTTCCACAAAATTAATTTCTGGTGGGAGAAAAAGACGTGGAGACATCAAACAGATAAAGACTCTCTGTGTGGAAACAGTCTCGCGGGGCCTGTTTACGTCTGTAGTGATCTATTCAGCGGCCCTCCTTTGTTAATATGACAGGGTTTGTCATCCATCCCTAAATAAATGGAGCTAATTTATCCCCTGGGAAAGCATGCGATGTCAGCAAAACTAATGATGCGGCTTATTCTCCAAATCACAGTGACTGTGACGATAACAGGTCATGTGACCAAACTCATTTTGCACAACAAATGACAACAGCGCTAACACTGTGTCGCGTATCTCCATCAGTGAGATAGAATGAAAACAATGACCATACTGACGCACAAATTATGCACTATTACACACACAAATGCACAGACAGAAATATGTTTATATAGTGATTGTCAGTGTTGACTATTACATTGTAAAGAGGCCAGTCACAAGCAAAAAAACAAAGCCAAAATAACCCTTGAAGCATTTAAAGAGAGTCACTTTCATGACTATTTCTAAACACGCTTAAGTACACTTTTAAGAAGTGCACTTTGTAATAATTAAAAGTTTTACTTTAAAGTAAATTTTAAATCATTAAAGAAGTACACTTATTTTGATGTGTTGACTAACATACTAAATCACTTAAAATACTTTTAATTTTAAGTGTAGTTTGTTATTTGATGTTACATTTAATTAAATATATTTTAAATGTTATAAATTACAGCTTCATCATTACAAATCTATTATAATAAAAATGTTTAAATACATGACATACAAGTTTCAATAGAAATTATATTATATCTAATTTTATTTATTTATTTTGTATATTTAATTATTGTAAGATAATTTAATTATTGTAATTTTATTTTAAGTATATTTTTGTTTGCCATAAATGCTTTTCAGTACATTTCGCAATAAACTTTAACCATATTTTGAAGACAGAAGTATTTATGAAATTAAATATAAAGATGTACTTAAGTTGTACTTATGTGGGTCAAACAAGGACATTTAAGTTCAACTAATTGTATTCAATAAATATTTAAGGTAACACTTTAGAATAGGGAACACTTATTCACTATTAACTATGACTTTTCCCTCAATAAATTCCTAATTTGCTGCTTATTAATAGTTAGTGCGGTAGTTGTTAAGTTTAGGTGTTGGGTAGGATTAGGGATGTAGAATGAGGTCATGTAGAATAAGGCATTAATATGTGCTTAATTAGTACTAATAAATGGCTATTATTCTAATAATGTGCATGCTAATAAGCAACTAGATAAGAGACCCTAAAATAAAGTGTTACCATATTTAAACTTGAAAACATATGGTAATTATAATTAACATTAAATAAAGTGTCTGAAAACATTTATTGTCACAGTGATTCGTTTTTTTTGTTTTTGTTTTATGTCCAAATGCAACAGTATATAACCAGATCAAATCTAAATTGAGATTATGATGAAAAGACAATTATGGTGTGATAACTGAATTGTTTGGTAATACCATGTTATAGTGCTAAATGACTGCCATATTCAAATAGCATGTGATTTGCATGGTACTTCAAGGTACTTCAAAATTTTATTTAAACGTGGTACATTTAAAATGGTAACACAATTTTAAAATGTGTTGATACCTAATAGTACTTAAAAAGGGGACTTTCGTTGTTGTTACTGACAAAACATGCTATTTTTTTGTTAGTGCATCATCGGTTTTATTATGTTCAAGGGCCACTGAGCTCATTTCTGTTATTAATCGCATGTTGAAAGGATTTGTGTTCAAAGACAGCATATAATTGCAGTTAAAAGCTGTGGAGAGCAGCAGTGTGTGCATTTGCTGTAGCTCTTCTGTGTAAGCCTCTCTCCTTCTCACATTCACACACATACACGCCAGTCCTAATCCACTTAAATATTTATAAAGATTCCTATTATTCTATTAACTATTCATTGATTTATAATTTAAAAGATTTATACTTGGCACTTAAAAAACTGCTAGAATGACTTTCACCTATAAGAGATGTCAGGGGCCATTTATTTCCAGCGAGTGTCAAATCTAGCCCCCTCTGCCGCTCAATTCCGAGAGATCGACATGCTTGGAGTCCATTTTCAATATTCATGCTGTTTGGCTGTTGTGCGCAGTAGCTTTGCCTATGGCAGGTCATGCTTAGTTGATTCTGGCTGTCGCTTCGCAATGAAAATGCATGGCTGTGCCCAGTCTACTAGCTCCACTTATTGATTTCTATCTAAAACAAGTTCTTTTCCCTCTCACATGCAGACACACCAGCAAACGACACGCGTCACGCTCCTGTGATCTCTATATCCATACATGTGCTGGAGGACAGTGTGATGGCTACTGCAGAAGGGCAAATCGTTCACCCTCATTCACTGATCAGTGCTAGATAGCCATTTAGGTGTAAGGTTTTTGCATGATTGCATTTATAAAGTAAACAGCACGTACTATTAGGAATATGACGTTACATAAAAGTGACATTAGAAAATGTCCACAAATAATAAAGTGATTTATTAAAAATCTATGCGTTTATCTAAAAGATAATGCTTATTTTTTCTTTAATTAACTTGTATTTTGTATAGAGATATTTTCACAATTTAATTTGTGCTGATACCCTATAATCTTTATTATGGTGATTTTGCTTGTTTTTCTATATAACACATTATTTAAATTGTGAAGAATTGGTGAATCGTGGTAGTATTTGTTGCACTGCCTTCACTGTAAAAACAAATAATAATAATCAAAAGTTGAGAAAACTTAAAAGTTTAAGGCAACCAGCTGCAGCAGAATTTTGAGTTCTCAACTTATTTTTGTATAAACAACATTTTTAAACTTTTTTTTTTTTTTACAGTGTTTAATTTGTGCAGTTTTAATAAAAATAGTATAATAATGAGAACTTGAAGAGAATTATTATAATTCAGGAATTTATTGAGAATACTTTCAGGAATTTCTGAATGCCCCATAAGGCATTTAAAAAAAAAAAAACATTTGAAAATACATTTTGTCATCATGCACTTCAATCCATGCATATTCCACAAAATATAACACATTTAAATAAATACAAATAATGAATAAAGGCTTCTGTAAGATTGGAAATGTATTCTCTTGCCCCAGAAATACATTTTGATATTTGTTTTAATACAAGTTTTATTTTATTTTAATTATTAATTATTATTATTATTATATATATTTTTTTTTAATGTTTTTTTTTTTTTTTTTTGCTTTATGGATTGCAGTAATGAGCAGATATTCAACAGGTAATGGCATTCTGGGGTATTAATAGGTCTTCCATCTTGGTGCAATGCAAGTTAAATTAAAGATATACCTGTGCATAAATTACATGTACAGGTTTTGATGAAACTTTCAGACAAGCCTCTGAAAACCCATAATTGAAAGGTTTTTATTTTATTTTATTTATTTTATTTTTTTCAGTTTATTAAATTCTACCTCCATAAATTTAACTCAAATCAAATTAACTACAAATCAATCAAATTCAGGAACTGCATTCTCATTTCATTTCTGAATGAAACCTGCAAAACAAGTATTTTCATATGAAATTTAGCTTCTTAAGAAAAATTATCTTGTTTTAAAAGTGTTTAGATGTTTTTCCTGGATTAAGAAAATGATTTGTTCCAGTGCAAACAACAACTTTTCATTTACTGCACAAAAAAGAAGCAGAAGAAAGAAAAAAAATGAGAAGCCTACTTAATATGAGGACAGGAAGTGAGTAATTTGTTCTCTCATTTGAGAACTTGAAGGCGGACTTTGTGCCAGACTTTAGCTGGATTCATCATAATTCCCTTCAGCTGAATCAAAACGCCAGGGAGAGGGAGAAAGAGCGCGAGTGAGAGAAGAAAAGGAGAAGTGGAGAGGACCTGCGGAGAGCAGATCAGAGCACTGAAAGGAAACATGTTTTCTTATAAGTCCAGTGAGTGACAAGGAAACCATTAACACACGCCGTCAGTGGAAGGGATTACGCCCCGCGCATGCTTGGCTATTATTCAGCCTAATTAAGTCTTTTGGCATGATTTCCCAAGAACAAAGCGAAAGGGGAGCAGGAACAGCTTAATAGCTTTGGGGTGCCTGGATTCCGAGGAAGAGATATTAATATGCGCTTTCCTTTGGCGTATTATTTTTTCAGAGTTTATTAATCCCCCCTTTTTGACAAACCACAATATATGCTGCAACTCCCAGAGTTACCGGCTTCTAAAGATGATTCTAATGCAAACCATGTGCTCCTTCAATCAGTTTTTTTTTTTTTAATTCATTAATTCTATCCCTTCTACTTGGTTCAACATGATACATGAAGGTTAGTCGAACTACAGCTACTTCATTCAGTTTGTTGACTCTAAAATTTATATAATTACAATGTACTAGCTTATTTGCTGTCACAAATGCAAAAATTAAATTACTTACAGGACTTTAAAAGTATTCACATATGTAATAACAGCATAACGTAACGTAACGTAACGTAACGTAACGTAACGAAATGTCTTGTGTTCCCATTTTGTGTCGTGTTTGTTCAATCTAATGAAATCACAGCAACAATCCTGATTGTTTATGATTAGAATATTACTATTTCTGCAATAAATAGTATGTGTACTGTATAACTTATATATTATGTAAGCATTGAATAGTAATTTGTGCAACAGCAGCGCATATAAACTCAATCATCCATTTCCAGTTTGAGTAATGAACCAGACATTACATAATTGCATTTTTGCCAAAGACATTTTCACAGAAAATTTTATTTAAAAACAAAAAAATGCGTCAGCCAAGCAACTGCCATTGAGACGAATGGCAATGCTAACAGATACAATAGTTTTCTCTATGTCCTCTTTAAATTAAAGAAAATGGTTGCTGTGTATTTGCTTTTCCAAACACCTGGGCAATTTCATTCACATACTTTGTTTGATTTATTTAATTTTATGGTCACACTTTAGTTTGGAATCCAGTTCTCACTATTAACTAACTATTAAATATGACTTTTGCCTCAATTAACTCTTAATTTGCTGCTTATTGTTAGTGAGGTAGTTGTTAAGTTTAGGTTTAAGGAATCTAACATATGGTCATGCAGAATAAGGCATTAATATGTGCTTCATAAGTAACATAAAAAGTCAATATGCTAGTAATATGCATGCTAACAAACAACTTAATAGTGAGAATTGGTCTAAACTATAGTGTTATTCACTTATGCACTTTGTAAAACTGAAACAGGTGTGACAAAATTTACTGACTTGACATCTGTGGCTCCCTGAAGATGTTAAGGCACTGTCATATTATGGCCACAGAGTGGGAAATTGCTCAATGCATCATGAGTGAAAGGGGCTCGTCGTGCCGTAGGGGTGATGGGATGTCTCTGTAAATCCACAGTATCTCTCTCAAGCCATCAGACGTGAAGGCCTGCGGTGGAGCACTGAGAGGATGTGAGCAGACACATGATCTCTGATGCACTGACACACAGCAGATATGATGAGACACGTCTAATGGAGCAGAACGCCGGAGACCTCGAGAGACACTCAGAGAGACAGACAGAGACAGAGGGGGAATCTGTGGTAAATGTATTCACATGACTAACAATATTAAGCTGTCAGTGTGTGTGCAGTATATGTGTCACAGTGCAGTGATGTAATGACACTACAATCTAATTATATAAGCAGCTTAATTCATAATACATGCCGGTTAAAATGTGAAAACAGGGAAGAAATTCCAGAATGATGCATTTAGAGAATAATAACTTGACAATATTTTTTTGATCTTATTTTGTCAACAACAAATACTTTATATTTAATGCACATTTAGATTAAAATATGTACAGAAAATTTACAAATAAAATTTATGATGTACTACCGGTCAAAAGTTTGGAATAATTAAGATTTTTTGACGTTTTTGAAAGAAGTCTCTTCTGCTCACCAAGGCTGCATTTATTTGATCAAAAATACAATAAAACAATTAATATTGTGAAATATTATTACAATTTAAAATGCGTGATTTCTATCTTTATACGTTTTAATATGTAATTTATTCCTGCAACTGTAAGGCTGAATTTTTACTCCAGTGTCACATGATCCTTGAGAAATCATTCTAATATGTTGTATGGTTATATGAGTTATATGGTTTACACAAAAACATTAAGCAGCAAAAACTGTTAATGATAATGGTAACCCTTAATTTTAAGGGCCAATTCTCACTATTATCAAGTATCTTATTAGCATGCATATTACTAGCATATTGGCTGTTTATTATTTATAAAGCACATATTAATGCCTTATTCTGTATGACCATATTATACATCCCTTAACCTGACCCTGGCCTTAACATAACAACCTCACTAACTATTAATAAGCAGCAAATTAGGAGTTTATTGAGGAAAAACTCTTAGTTAATAGTGAATATGTGAATATTCCCTAATCAAAAGTTACCATGATAAGAAATGCTTCTTGAGCAGCAAATAAGCATAATGATTTCTGAACGATCACTGACACTGAAGACTTGAGTAATGAGGCTGAAAATTCAGCCTTGCATCACAGGAATAAATGATATGTTAA
This sequence comes from Onychostoma macrolepis, assembly GCF_012432095.1. NCBI lineage: Eukaryota > Metazoa > Chordata > Actinopteri > Cypriniformes > Cyprinidae > Onychostoma > Onychostoma macrolepis. Next base: position 3,656,616 of record NC_081162.1, read on the forward strand.
AATATATTCACATAGAAAACATTTTTTTTATTATTGTAAAAATATTTCACATTATTACTGTTTTTACTGTATTTTTGATCAAATAAATGCAGCCTTGTTGAACATGAGACTTTTTCAAAAAACATTTAAAAAACGTAATAATGCCAAACTTATATGCAAACTATTATAACTCTTTTTACCAAAATACATGGACATTTAAGCTACACTTAAAATGCTGTTGCATTAGATGACAAAACCAGAAAGCATCTGCAAACAAATGCAAAAAAAAAAAAAAAATTCTCAGAACAATTTTTGGTTACACTTTATTTTAAAGTGCCCTTGTTACAGTGTAATTATTCATTTAAATACTGAGTAATATTAATTAACTACATGTACTTGCTATATGGTTAGGGTTAGAATAAGGGTTTGGCTTAGGGTTACTTGCATGTAATTATGCATAATGTATTGTTATTATAATAGTAAGTGCATGTAACCTGTGTAACAAGGACACCTTAAAATAAAGTGTAACCCAATTTTTTATGATTTTTAGTGAATGAATCAAGTCAGTTCTCTTCAGATTTGCACAGGTGCATCAGAGCAATCACAGGTGTAATTCCTCACATGAGCTAACATCTTGCACTTACATTTGACAACAATGAACTGTAGTTTTATCTTCATTTTGAACGGTAAATCATGTAGAACCTAAATGTTGACATGTTTTACGTAAAGAGTGTGCTTGCTTGTGCTTTGCATTTCTGCAAAAGAAGTGACATCTAGTTTGATAGTTTGTAACTCAAATAAATTCAGACTTTTTAAAGGGCACCTATTATGCCCCTTTTTACAAGATGTAATATTAGTCCTGGGTGTCCCCAGAATGTGTCTGTGAAGTTTGAGCCCAAAATACCTCACAGATCATTTATTATAACAGCTGGAAAATGTCATTTTTTGGGTGTGTCTAAAAAAAGAGCTGATTTGGAGTGTATGGCTTTAAATGCAAATGAGCTGCATATTCCCGCCCCGTCTCCAGAAGAGGGCGTCGCATATACGTCTCTCTGCATTACATATCTACAGCAATAAATAGCCGGTATAAGCAATATAACTGAGAGCGAGAGAACCAGTGTTTGGGAAGTCAAATGCACTGAAAGTGGGACAAAACAGCGCAATGTTACAGAGCTCGCTGACCTGTCATCGGCGCGGATCAAATACAGTTAAAACGCTAAGCACTATAACGACATGACATTCACAAAGGAGTCTGGAGTGATACACGTATTTAGGTAGGTTTTGAGGCACATTACCTTAATCCACAGCGTCCTCAGCAGCTCAGATGTTAGGAGAAAATTATGTCTCTTATGTTCATTCTTACATGCAAACACAGAGCACCGGGATTGTTTGCAAGACATTGTTGCCGTTACATCTGCTCGAGCGTGGAGAAAATGAAGGACAGCTGTAACCGCTGAGGGTGGAAACTATAGCAACGCAGGGCTGTCAATCAACCCCCGTGGCCCCGCCCTCCGAAATGTGACATCACATTACGGTGAGAGTCAAAACGGCAGGCCTAGTAAGACTGACTTGATTTAAAGGGATTAAAAAATGAGGAGTGGGTGGATTTTTATTATTGTGTGGTTGTGTTCACACACTGCCAACACACATTTATGTCCAAACACCATGTAAAAGTGGATTTTGCATAATAGGTGCCCTTTAAAGTGTTGCTTGTGTCACATCTACATGACGTCAAAAAGAGCTCAACCTGTGCTTTCTGTGTAAACTGTGTGTTTCTCACAGTTTGATACAGCACATCGCGGTGGAATTACAGTCTCTTCTAGCCCTTAAGCGGGCGAAACAGCGTGACCGGTTAAAAGCAGTTGCAGCAATAACGTTAGCCTCTGGATCTATAGGCTGCCACCGGAGCACATACATTTTTAATTTGCCCTCTCATTCCATCCCCATCTCTTCCTCATTCCTCGCCCAGGCCTCTGTTTAGAGCCTAATTATCCTTTGCCTTCTGTTCGAGACTCTCTTAAACGTGATAAAAAACAGTCACTTCCAAAGCAAACTAGTTCTTAATTTTCCCTGACAGGCTCCTTTAAACATGTGGGCAGAATGCACAGTCTAATTGAAAGCACATTCCTATTCCAAACAAATTAAGCACAATTAAGGCCTCTGAGTTATGAGTATCTATCATGATGAGATGTTTTTGTAAAAATCACCACATTTAGATCAAAGTCGGCCAACCCTTTCCTTAATAGCCTCATTAGAGTCCTCTGCAATGGGCTTCATAAATACAGGGCCAGCGAGTTTCATTTGGGAATTACTCTAAAAGAGGACCCTAAAACTAATTGTTTCCACATTTCCATAAAAGCTTCATCTGTTTTAGGTAGAAACATAACGAGATATTTTTTTTTTTTTTTTTTTAGCTTTCTGTCTTCTTTGTGGCATATAATTCAGTGCTCGTTTTATCTAAACCATGATTTATTCATTCTTTAGGATGTCACTGAAACGGCCAGATGAAAATGAAAAACGAAAGCAGTGCAAACATTCTTAACAGGCCATAACAATGACCTCTGCACATCATCAAGAACCGACGCAAACAAATCAGTCGTATCGCGACATCATCTCTAAACTTTTGTTTTGTCTAAAGTACTTAAAGTGATTCATGGATAGAACAGAACCACGGCAGAGGAAAACACAGTTCGCGTTCTCTGGCTAAATTGCCACTTCAGCTCAGTTCTGGTTTAATTCAGCTTCTTATATGTGCAAGCAGACTTTATATCCGACATGTTTTTCCAATTTTGCGGAGCACTTTATCGGTTAGATGCAGACGGGAGGGAGAGACTGCTGAACGTGCAGACAGATAGCAGCTTTAGAGCATTTACAGCTGTTCTTATAACATTGGTTATAATTCATTTATACAAATTATTTATGATTTTTATAAATAAAGACATGTAGTCTTGTTGGTGAGCAGATTAAAATGCAAAACAGCATTAAGGTCAACATAAAATTTTAAAGACCCTGTTTACCTAAACATTGCTGGTTTTGTTGTACATAATTCATTGGTGCACCAAAGGGAGAAAAGAAAATTGGTGATGAAATACTTTTCACTCAGAACTCTGCTAGTAAATTTCACAAACAATTGCAAAGAAATGGCAAGTAACACATTGAATTAAATGCGAAAATGTGAAGTATTTTACAACTTTCGGTCACACTTTATATTAGGTGGCCTTAACTACTATGTACTTACATCAGAAAATAAGTACAATGTACTTATCGTGTTCATATTGTATTGCAAAACACTTCTGCTGCTATTGAGGTGTGATACGGGTAAGGTTAGGGACAGGTTTGGTGGTCTGGGTAAGTTTAAGGGTGGGTTAACAGTGTAATTATAATATGTAATTACAGAAATTAATTACAGATGTAACTACATATAGGTATTTTTAAAAATGTAAGTACAATGTAAAAACATGTATGTACACAATAAGTGCATTGAACCGAATGATTAATTAAAATGTAAGTACATAGTAGTTAAGGCCACCTAATATAAAGTGGGTCCCAACTTTCTAAGTCCTCTTATTTTTCAACACGAACATTGCACAGAACACTTCACTAGCGACTATGAAGAGTTGTGGCACCAAAGTCCATGTACAGTAAATATAAGACTCGGACACTGGTGAAACATCTATGATGGAATGACATACACTACTCTACATCTTTTGTTGTGGAATATCATGTTTCACTCAGAACTTCCAGCCTTAAACTGTTCTGAAAAGTAATACTTAGTTATGAAAAAGAAACTTTCTTGTGCACAACATAAAAACAATTCTGCTGCCTGTTTTAACCATAGACATCTGAAATGTATTGTCCTGTGACTGTTGTTGTTGTTGTAGTAACAACAACACACATTAAAGCATTTATACTTTTTTTTCTATTTTTGTCATGTTAACTTTTCCTCACTACCACTAAATTCATGCAATGTTTTTGTGAAAATGTTGATCTTTGGTTTTGGTTAGTTTAGATATTGCCAAAACTGACATTTGCAACATTTACATATATTTAATTCAGCATTAATCTCTGTAACCAAGTGTCAAAGTGAAAGTGACAAATGCATGAGTTTATTTGTTTTTGTTTTTTATTGTTTTGTTTTGATTTTTTGTACTATATAGTCTGATCACTGACTCAGTGACAGTATTACACAAATAAAAAAAGCAATAAAACACAGATTTGCCATGACTAATCATACTAAAGTGTGGATGAAGGGTCAATTTTAAACAGCTTTATTTTACTGAAATTGGGGGTTATTATACTGAACTTGTCACAGTGCGTTCTGGGAAGCAGCCTAATGGGGTATACAGTATGTCGAACATTATATGACCAAACTGCAAAACTGGTCTCATCGTATCCACTTATCAGAGAAAATGTTAGCAGCAGTATGAACATACAACATTTTGTTCGCTTTCAATATCCGAATGTTAGTGAGAAGAAGACAAATAAGACACTTTTAAGACACTTTCTGCATATGTGATGGACATCGGCTCCTTTGAAGGCATCTTGTGTAAAACAGCTCCATATTTAACAAAGCACATACAAAAGCCCTATACTGACTGTTTAGATCAGTCTTAGTTTTGCGATTGCACATCTGATGCCTTGAAATGCTGTCTGTGTAGGCAACTCGCTAGGATTTGGCACAGAGCTCGTGTTCTGAAATGGCAGTGCAGCAATCGCAGTGCAGTCAGTGATTAAACTGAGAGACTGTGCCAAGTCATGGCTGGAAGGAAGTCTATAAGTCACCAGCATTCAAGACAGGAAGATGACTGATGGTACGAGAGCAGCCAGAGCCCCCACGCTGGGTTTATTGCCCCCAAAGTGCCCCTTACCACATATGTCCCCCATCCCGCAATGACAGCACTAATAGAATATGCATAGCCCTATTATCATACAAGCTAATGGTGCCCCAGAGGGAGGGCAAAGACATCAGACTTTAAGTAGAAATCAAAACATGGAAGAGGGAGAGGACGGGGAATTCAAAGGACACCAACACCTTAAGAAAACCGAGCCTGAGGCGCGAGACTGGATCTAATGCTCTTATCAAGAGTCCATCGCTCTTGCTGATGATACGCATGAAAACAAAACAGAAAAAAGCCCAATGAATACCACTGCAGTGGGAAAACTGCATGAGGGACACTGATGGAAAAACTACATTCTCAGAAAAAAAAAAGGTACAAAAGCTGTCACTGGGACAGTACCTTTTCAAATAGTACACTTTTTTATTTTTTTTTTACCTTTTAGGTGCTAATATGTACACTTTAGGTACTAATATTTACCTTTAATATTTATTTAAGGTATGCACCAATATGCACACTTCAGGGGTAAATAAGGTACAAAGGTGCCCTTGGAAATGATACCGTCCCAGTGACAGCTTTTGTACCTTTTTTTCTGAGAGTGTACTGGGATACTCATAATTTTAAAGGGATAATTCAACCAAAAATGAAAATTGCCTCACCCAAGTCATTCCAAACTCTTTTAAATATTCTTTCTTTTTAATTTTTAGGTGAACTACTAGAAAACTTAGGTAGTTATATATATATATATATATTGTGTATATACTGTATATATATATATATATATATATATATATATATATATATATATATATATGTGTATATACTGTATATATATATATATATATATATATATATATATATATATATATATAACCAATTGCAGAAATGTTGGGACATTTTTTTTCATTTGAATAAAATGAAAAATAAAAGAATTTCAAATCACATGAGCCAATATTTTATTCATAATAGAACATAGATAACATAACAAATGTTTAAACTGCACTGTTTATGCACAAAAGGAGCTCATTTCAAATTTTATGCCTGCTATTGGTCTCAAAATAGTTGGGACGGGGGCATGTTTACCATGGTGTAGCATCTTCTCTTCTTTTCAAACCAGTTTGAAGACGTCTGGGCATCGAGGTTATGAGTTTCTGGCCTAATGGTTAGAGAGTTGGACTTGTAATCCAAAGATTGCGAGTTCAAGTCTCGGGCCGGCAGGAATTGTAGGTGGGGGGAGTGAATGTACAGTGCACTCTCCACCCTCAATACCACGACTGAGGTGCCTTTCAGCAAGGCACCGAACCCTGGGTGCCGCAGCATAAATGGCTGCCTCAGGTGTGTGTGTGTGTGTGTGTGTGTGTGCACTTTGGATGGGTTAAATGCAGAGCACGAATTCTGAGTATGGGTCACCATACTTGGCTGTGTGTCATGGCACTTTCAAATGGCTTACTTTTTGCATGATAGAGCTTTAGTTGGCATCTGCAGATGGCACGGCGGATTATGTTTACCAACAGTGGTTTCTGGAAGTATTCCTGGGCCCATTTAGTAATGCCAATGAGTGATGCAGTGTCATCTGAGGGCATGAAGACCACGTGCATCCAACAAAGGTCTTCGGCCTTGTCCCTTACGCACAGAGATTACTCCAGTTTCTCTGAATCTTTTGATGATGTTATGCACTGTAGATGCATAAAAGCCTTTGCAATTTGACGTTGAGGAATGTTGTTTTTAAAGTATTTTTTCTTTCACAGATTGGAGAGCCTCTGTGCATCTTTACTTCCGAGAGACTCAGCCTCTCTAAGACATCCCTTTTATAGCTAATCATGTTACAGACCTGATTTCAATTAACTTAATTAGTTGCTAGATGTTCTCCCAGCTGAATCTTTTCAAAATTGCTTGTTTTTTCAGCCCTTTGTTGCCCCCGTGCCAATTTTTTTGAGACCTGTAGCAGGCATCAAATTTGAAATGAGCTCATTTAGTGGATAAAAGTGTAAAATTTCTCCATTTAAATATTTGTTATGTTTTCTATGTTCTATTGTGATTAAAATATTGGTTCATGTGATTTGAAAGTCTTTTAGTTTTCATTTTATTCAACTTAAAAAAAAACGTCCCAACATTTCTAGAATTCGGGTTATATACATAAAATGCAACAGGAACTTAAATGTGTTTTTAGTGTCCAGTACTTTGCATGTCAAGAAGCCTTTTTTACAGATTTTTGGCGACATGAAACTCACAGCTGAATTGTCCAGAGGGCTTGTCTACACAGATTTGAATATCTGATCTTCAGTCCAGTAAATGCACTCAAATATTTTGGCTGTCACCCCAGATTTACTGGCGAATAAACACAATGCGTTCTCTTTGTACCTCAGTACCCCAATCTGATAAATTACCAACAGTCAATAGAACTAAAAACAGTGAACAGGAGAAAGCAATTTTTTTTTTTTTTTTTTTCGCAGAAGTGCAGCATAAGACTAAAGATGGAGTAATTTAGTCACGTTGTTGGAATACTGTGAAATAGATCTCTCTGATCACCAGAAGAAAAAAAGTAAGTATATGCAACTATCCATATGGGCAACTATAACAATCCTGTATGATCAAGATTTCAAATCCCAAAGTTTTAACTGTTAAATGTAGTTTAACCTTTAATTCATACTTACAAAATATTGAGCTTTTCATAACAAGCTTATTGCAACAACTAAGATTTCTATTTGCACAGATTTCATGTGAGATTGTCTCTATTTAATGTTATATTCTGATATGTCATTTACTAATCTTTTTAATATTCCAATATATCCTTTGCTAATCTTTATTAATATAATTTATATATAATTATTCTGTACACTGCTGTTCAAAAGTTTTTTTTTTTTTTAAGACATCTCTTATGCTCATCAAGGCTGCATTTATTTGATCAAAAATACAGAGAAAAAAACATAAATATATTTAAATATTATTATAATTTAAAATAATGGTTTTCTATTTTAGTTCACTGTAAAATATGATTTATTTCTGTGATGAGCTGAATTTTCAGCACCCATCACTCCAGTCTTCAGTCCTTACTATCACTTTTTATCAATTTAACACATCCTTGCTGAAAAAAAAGTATTAATTTACTTCAAAAAAAAAAAAGAAAAAAAAAAAAGACTGACTCCAAACTTTTAAACCATAGTGTATATTGTTACAAAAGTAACTTCTACTTCAAATAAATGCTGTTTTTTAAGCTGCAAAAACAACATTTCCAACATTGGTAATAAATCATCATATTAGAATGATTTCTGAAGGATCATGTGACACTGAAGACTGGAGTAATGATGCCGAAAATTCAGCTTAACATCACAGGAATAAATAACAGAAAGGAGCATATTAAAATAGAAAAACGTTATTTTATAATATTGGTAACACTTTACAATAAGGTTGTATTAGTTAACGCTAGTTAATGCATTAGTTAACATGAACTAACAGTGAATAACGCATCTGTTCAGCATTACTTAATTTTTGTTCATGTTAACTTATTCATATACTAACGTGTAATAATGAACCAGCAATGAACAACTCCACTGTTCAGGATTACTTAATGTTTTGCTAATGTTAATTTATACATTTACTAATGCATCTCTTTACATTAACAGATTAACTAGTTAACGTTGTGATTAATGCATTAGATAAAATGAACTACAAATAACAACACATCTGTTCAGCATTACTTAATCTTTGCTCATGTTGACTTATTCATATACTAATGCTTCTCTTCACATTAACAACTTAATTAGTTAACTCTGATTAATATATTAGTTAACATGAACTAAACATGAACATTGCATCTGTTCAGCATTACTTAATCTTTGCTCATGTTAACTTATTCATATACTAATGCATTAGTTCATGCATTAGTTAACATGAACTAACAATGAACTATGCCTGTAAATAGCTTTATTTAATTATATACATACAGTATATACACATAAGTTTGTTTAGCAGCTAACACACACAATGGATAAACAATACCAACTTCCCATTTGGGCACTGATGGGCTATTGGTAAACTTGGAAACCATCTAAACATCAACTGATAGTGTTTCTCATGTTTGTAGGCTGCTTATTAACATGACTTACCACTAACAACACATTTATTAAGGGAATTTGTGAACCTTATTGTAAAGTGTACACTAGTCCAACATTAACTAACCTTTAACTAACATTTGTGGGTTAATTACAAAGCAGTCATTATTGATTTTACTGGACCTTAAATGAGTGAAAGCCAGTCACGCATCACTCACATTTTCAGAAACTTTATTATATTATATTATTACATAACAGTGGTATACATTATATACATTTATATTATATATATATATATATATATATATATATATATATATATATGTGTGTGTGTGTGTGTGTGTGTGTGTGTGTGTGTGTGTATTAAATAAATAAACAAACAAACAGAGAGAAGAAGGAGGTGTTTCTCCTAACGTTAACTAACGTAAGTGAGCAAGCATGGTCAGCTGGACAAACAGTTGGTAATAACCTTTGCGTTTTAAAGCTGCTATTTTCGATGTCATTCAACTCCAAGAGGACGATTTCTATCCCGCTTTTCAAGCCAGTAAATCCACTCTAGCAGACGTTGAATCCCGAGAACAAAAGTGCGCGCGCTCGGTAGATTGTCACGTGGAATGAAACGATTTCCAACGGAAAACGGAAGCATTACTCTTTACCAGCTCGCGCTGTAACATTTAAAGTTCACGTTAACACAGTCTCCACAACTTCATCCGAACCTTTTTCTTTTTTATCCGCGAACTCTCGGTAAAAAAAGATATCTAAATATTATTATCGCCATTTCTTCTTGCACGTCGTCCGCCATTTGTTTACTCTAAAGTCAAGTTTGTCTGCGCGAGATTACGCGTTCACAGTCCTGATTTGTGAACAAAACTGTTAAATCTGTTTATTATTATTATTATTATTATTATTTGTTAGTGGTAGGCCTAAATCTAATAAACAGTGTACAGATGTTAGATTAGTTAATGTTGGACTAGTGTACACTTTACAATAAGGTTCACAAATTCCCTTAATAAATGTGTTGTTAGTGGTAAGTCATGTTAATAAGCAGCCTACAAACATGAGAAACACTATCAGTTGATGTTTAGATGGTTTCCAAGTTTACCAATAGCCCATCAGTGCCCAAATGGGAAGTTGGTATTGTTTATCCATTGTGTGTGTTAGCTGCTAAACAAACTTATGTGTATATACTGTATGTATATAATTAAATAAAGCTATTTACAGGCATAGTTCATTGTTAGTTCATGTTAACTAATGCATGAACTAATGCATTAGTATATGAGTAAGTTAACATGAGCAAAGATTAAGTAATGCTGAACAGATGCAATGTTCATTTTAGTTCATGTTAACTAATATATTAATCAGAGTTAACTAATTAAGTTGTTAATGTGAAGAGAAGCATTAGTATATGAATAAGTCAACATGAGCAAAGATTAAGTAATGCTGAACAGATGTGTTGTTATTTGTAGTTCATTTTATCTAATGCATTAATCACAACGTTAACTAGTTAATCTGTTAATGTAAAGAGATGCATTAGTAAATGTATAAATTAACATTAGCAAAACATTAAGTAATCCTGAACAGTGGAGTTGTTCATTGCTAGTTCATTATTAGTTCATGTTAACTAATGCATTAACTAACACATTAGTATATGAATAAGTTAACATGAACAAAAATTAAGTAATGCTGAACAGATGCGTTATTCACTGTTAGTTCATGTTAACTAATGCATTAACTAGCGTTAACTAATACAACCTTATTGTAAAGTGTTACCATAATATTTTACAATACTACTGTTTTTCTTTTGTGTTTTTGATCAAATAAATGCAGCCTTGATGAGCATAAGCAAACTTCTTTAAATACATTACAAATTTTACACACTTTTGAATGGCAGTGTCTCCTGTAGATACGGTATAAAAATCAGGCAGCTAATACAGTAGCCAATGATAAAATGTCAATGCCTCAACAATCAGATGTATGAAATGACAGTTTAAGCAAATACATTTTATGGTTCTAGAAATTGTATATACTCAGTTGTCTTGCAGAAATGGCGACTTGGAATGTGTCCAAGCACTCAGGCAAAATACTGCCCTAAATCTGTACATACTAGGAGATCTTGAACCCACAATCAAAAGCGCTTGACTTTCACATTCACAATATTAGTTGAAAATAAATTCAAGTAGTATGGGCCGCTCTGTAAATGTCTGGGCTTCCCTCTGGTCCATACAGATGGTTTGGCAGAGTGACAAAGCAAACTGGACCCGGGCCCAGACTCCAACCTCTATTTCATGGTGGCTTAGCACTCTCGCCTTCACTAGATTACAGTCACAGCGCTTCAAGAGCACCAGGCCAAAATCAAATCATTTACATAGGGCCCATCTGCTAGAATGACAACAGTCGGAGCTGGTGAGTAATGATCAGCTGTGAAAATCGTGGTTGTGGTTGCGTATGGCTGGTCATAACACTGGGATCTGATCCTGTGTGGCTACGACTGATGGTGACAGGAGGTGTTAATATAGCCAATGATCAGGTGATTAGTAGCAAACGTGATTTTAGTGTGTGTATTGGGAAAGTCTGAAGTGAGAAGTGTGATATGGGAAAAATGTGCGTCCAAGTACAGTGATTTCACACTCAAACACTGTAGAGACTATAGGAAACTGTAACGCTCAATCTCAATCTCAAGTATAATTATGGAGTCAAATCAGTCTGAATACAAATATATTCAAAAAACACAACCACAAATGCAAACACACAACTTGCAAATCATAGCCCACACTTCATGGATGTAATCTTACATGACTTGTTTCTGCCACTGTTATGGCCTGTGCATTACAAATGTGTAGTAGTATTATGCAGGATGGTAATGAGAATGAGATTTTTTCTTTACACAAATCACATTTTAGGGGATGTGCTTAAATGTCATGAAAATACATTATACAATACAGTAATTATTTTAAGGAGCTATTTCTACCTGATCTGACACTTAAGAATTATTGCCGGTGGTTTTAACCTATAGGTTGATCATATTATTTTATTATTATTTTTACAGTACAGAAGTAGCATTAATTTTGTTTCTTTTTCAGCAAATATTTGTTGAAAGGATGCTTTTCAGAAAATGTTCATTATCAGGATTATAATAGTTAACTAAATTATGTAAACTGAAATAAAATACAATAAAAATAAAATAAACTTTGGTTACACTCCAAACCAAATTATCACTATGAACTAGGATGCATGTTACTGCAATTTACTAGATTCCTGTTGTATTGCACAACACTGCTACTGAGGTAAGATATAGGTAAAGTTAGGGACAGGTTTTGTGCTATGGTCAAGTTTAAGGGCTAAGATACTCGTCAAGATATAAGACACCAGTGAAGGAATTTTTGCAAAATTTCCACATTTCAGTACATTAACTGTATTGCACTCTTACAAAACTGAAGGACTGGAGAGCCAATGTCAATTTTCTGCTTGGAATGTTTGGATAATTAAATGAGAAAGGATAAGAGAGAGCGTTTCATATGTGTGTGTGTGTAGCAGCGATGGCCTAGTGGTTCGTGCACACTGTGCCATGCTGTTCAGGTGGGTAACACAAGGTTAATCTGAGCTCACAATGTGACAACATCTCACAAATAGAAAGACAATAACACTTTAGTTTAGGAACCAATTCTTACTATTAAGTTGCTTATTAGCATGCATATTACCAGATTATTGGCTGTTTATTAGCACTTATAATGCACAAATTCTGCATGAGCATATTCATCACCCCATACTTAAACTTAACAACTACCTTACTAACTATTAATAAGCAGTAATTAGGAGTTTATTGATGGAAAAGTCAGTGTTACTAGTTAGTTAATAGTGAGAATTGAACCCTAAAAGTAACTGTGACCGGAGGAAAAAGAAAAAAATGCAGTAATCTATACAACCCCAGTTGATGAATCAGTGTCTTTTGAAGAGAAACAATAAATTTGAGGAAAAAAACCAAAAAAAAAAAAACCTAATATGTGACCCTGGACCACAAAACCAGTCATAAGTGTCAATTTTTCGAAATTGAGATTTCTACATCATCTGAAAGCTCAATAAATAAGCTTTCCATTGATGTACAGGACAATATTTGGCCGAGATACATCTATTTGAAAATCTGGAATCTGAGGGTGCAAAAAAATCAAAACACTGAGAAAATCACCTTTAAACTTGTCTAAATGAAGTTCTTAGCTATGCATATTACTGATCAAAAATTAAGTTTTGATATATTTTTGGTAGAAAATTCACTAAATATCCTCATGGAACATGATCTTTATTTAATATCCTAATGATTTTTGGCATAAAATAAAAATGGATCATTTTGACCCATACAATGTATGTTTGGCTATTTCTACAAATATACCCCAGCGACTTAAGACTGGTTTTGTGGTCCAGGGTCACATATTTGGAATTTTTTAAACCATAAACCATTGCTTAAAGCAAATTATCCAATGTGGGTTTATGAATTTGTGCTTGTTGATTACAAATTACATGATGAAAATTGTAGTTAGTAACGTATATTAACGTCTGTTAGACTAATCATTTTAGGGAATGCATTCTGACTACTTTTTGATTACTTTTTACTTTCACTTTTGATTACTATTTTAATTAGTTTTGACCTAACTCGTTTATCACCTAGATTTAAATAGGATTATTGTGTACCATATATATATATATATCCAAAATAAAAGTTTTTGTTTAGATAATATATGTGTGTGTGTTATGTATATTTATTATGTATAAATACACACTAATACAGCATATATTTTGAAAATATTTACATGTATATATTTCTTTTCATATAATTTATATCATATTTAAATATATTTAATATAGAAACGTTACAGATTTTTCTTAAATATATACATGCATGTGTGTGTATGTATATATACATAATAAATATAAACAGTACACACACACATATATTATGTAAACAAAAACTTTTATTTTGGATGTGATTACTCGTTTGACAGCACTAATATATATATAAGCCAAAATAAAATGATTAAACACAATACATTGTGTTACCTGCAAAAAGAAGAATTAGGGAGAATTAATAAATTATGATATAATAATTAATTATATATAAATTACTGTTATCGTTTAAATCATGTGTAATCATGCAATCCATAAAATTCAGCATTTCAAAATGAAATGTAATCTAAATACAGGTAATTAATTTTTGGAATCTAGATCACGTAATCCAGATTACAAGAAAAAAAGTTATAAACATCTGGTTCGGCATTAGAGGTAAAAGATGAGAATGTTCATTTTGGAGAGGAGAATTCCTCTAAGGTACAATTGTTGCACATTTTTCTGAGTTTACTCTGCATATGAAGTTAATAAAGTAAAAAAAAAAAAAAAACAGATCCTTTATTCCAAACAAGCATTGTGACATTGCAACTATAATTTACATATTATATAATTTATAATTTATATAATAATTTATTATCATCCTATGATGATTATAGTTACTTGCTACGATGTGTTGTAACATTGTTATAATTTGCTGCTCACTCTCAGTGAGGATGGGGTGGAGATCCTTCGGCCCTGTTTTGCACTCTGCCATGCTTCAGTTGCATGCAAGATTGAGTGTAGGTGTACAAAAAGGGAGCTGTTGTTGATTACTCATTACTTAACCTGTAATGCGTTCCGCCCCCTTTGTCTGCACGTCGCTCCTCTCTTCCCTCCCTCCACTCTTTCATTCTTCTCCCAAATAAATGGAAAAATATTCCTTGCCCCAGGGTAGCGCTGAACTTCTCACTCTCTGCATCCAATTTAGAGCCACTACTCCCTGTGATGTAACCCAACAGTCCCACCTCAGAGGAGAGGCCACAGAGGGAGAGAGGCCGAGAATGCATCCCAGACACTTCTTAACCTGCTATTTAAAGTCCAATAACTCTTTATGAACATTGCTGTTTGGAGCAATTAATGCTGGTTAGCATCTGTTTCCCAAAGAATGCAAATGAGAGGCCGCCTCGAGCTTTCGACTCAATCAGCGCCCGCTTCAGCTGATTGGCTCCTGGAATACTTTCAGCTGTGGTTTCTCTTTTACATCTGGTTCTTTGATTTGACGTCCGATGTTATCGCATAATGATTGATGTTATCTCATAAATGCCATATTGAACGAATGAAGAGGGAAAAATGTATTTCATATGGTCACACTTTTTGCCTTCTGAAAAATGTAAACCTCTGTGAAATTTTCTCCAGCATTTTTTTCCCAAGCAAAAGTGACACCGTGATGTTGTGGGTTGTTGCCAGCATGTTGCTGTGTGCTCATGCTATTAACGTGTTCTGAATTGTTTTTAGCATGTTGCTATGCATATGCAAAGGTTTTCAGGTCAGAAGAGTCCAACCCTAAGTACTAGACACTGTAATGCTCTGGTCCCTCCTTCAGTGTAAGTCTGCGGGGTTTCATTTTCAACACAGTGAAAATCGTAAGTCTGATCCCAAGGTTTGCATGGGCTAATTAGCCCCTGCTGGTAGATGCTGTAATTACACCATCTGGTAACAAGAATGTTTATCCATTAAGGACCATTCATAAGCAGATAGATATATTGGTAGATGAGCACTTTGAATTTTTCACACCCTCACCATTATATTAAATGTGTCTACTAACATTATACAATAGTGTAAGCATACAGTAGTTTTTACATTCAAGTTTTATTAATGGTTCAGTATGGTGAACATTATGTGGACAGACATACTTTGAGAAATATGGAAAGAAATATCGGCAATAAGGTTTCCTTTGTTAATACTAGTTAAACTAACACTGACAAAATACTTTAGTTTGGGGAACACTATTCACAATTTACTAGTTGCTTATTAGCATGCATATTACTAGCATATTTGCTGTTTATTAGTACTTATAAAGCATGTATTAATGCCTTATTCAGCATGACCATATTCTAGATATCTTGAACTTACCCAGAACTTAACTACTACAACTAACTTACTTACTATCGATAAAAAGCAAATTAGGAGTTTATTGAGGGAAAACTCTTAGTTAATGGTGAATATGTGCTCCCTAATTTAAAGTGTTACCGAATGGATTGTTAATTTGAACATTTACTAATACATGATTAAAATTATTGTATCTGTTAATATTATTTAATTGACCTGACATGACCTAAGAATGTATTTGTATTAACTAATATTTACAAAGATTAATAAAGACTGTATCACATGTGTTACTCATTCTTAGTTAATGCATTAATCAATGTAACTCATAAGACCCAAAATCTTTTTCAGAAAATAAATACTGAAATGGTTTATATTTACATTTTTTCACTCTTTGTCTAGAATATTAGTCTTAATTTAATATCAGTGTAATAATTTGAATGATGAATTTGGTAGCACTTTATTTTAATATAATAATAACAATTAATTATGCATAATTACACACAAGTAATCCTAATTCTAAACCTAACCATATAGTAAGTACATGTGGTTATTTAATATTACTGAGTACTTAAATGTATCTGTAACAAGGACACCTTAAAATAAAGTGTAAACAAGAATTTTTCTATAGTTAAAAAAAAAAAATTATGTAATAATATCTATGCATAATGCCACTGCAAAGTAGAAATAATAAATAATGAAGGCATGGTAAAAATTTAAATGTGACATTCTTACAACAACAACAACAACAACAAAAATCTAATTTTAGCTTTTTTTTTCATCTAATCTAGGACATAATAGAAACTGAATAATTCATTATTTTCATAATGAACTGAAATGTTCCAGGTTTCCTTTAGCAAAGATAGCAGATTTCAAATCCTATTTTTCCAGGCTGTCCTGGCCAACTGAGCAAGTGCCACTGAGATGAATGGAAATGCTAACAGATAACTCTCTCCCAGTTTTATTTACTTACTTGCTCTGATCGCTTAAAAAAGAGAGCTTCTCTCTGAAATATAATTCTGATTATGCTGAAGTTCAATAACTGACCTAACTTAACTAAACTGACAAACAAAATTTGTTTACGATTGCTCATTTTTAAATTGGCTAATACGACTGAAAATGTTCATTTTCTGAATCCATTCACAGTAGGCACGTAGTTGAGGTTCAGTACCTCAAAACAAGGTCATCACAATGAGAAAGCACTTTATCAGACGCTCGGGCAACCTTGACTGCTCCAGCGTTCTGGATAGTTCAGCACAGGAGTCCTGGCGGATTGAAGCAGGAGTGACTTCAATCTCAGGCATGACTTCATGCCAAGTTGTCACACTTTGCAGGCCGCATTCTCTTTAAATTGGCACAAACACACTGGATACAACGCAGATGGAAACCACCATCAATGTCGTGCTTCAGAGCGAATGCATATTGCTTATGCTTTGACATAATCAAGGGGTTCTGCGAGTTCCCATCATTACGGTTTGCTTTATTTTCTTGAGCCCGAAATGGGTCTCAATCACTCTGTGTGTCAAAAGGGAGGCGCGGCGAAGCCTGGAAACGTGTAATGACAAAGATGACGATGATGATGATGATGATGATGAAGTATCTGTATATGACTTAAAGCAGGGCCGTTTCATTAGGGAGTGTGGTCTGGCAGGAGATGCTTTGTTAGCTCCTGACCCCGTGTGTGTGTGTGTGTGTGTGTGTGTGTGTGACCCCTGAGGCCAGTCTTTATGTGAGTGTGTGTCTGTGCAACATCAGGCCCATTATGAGCTGATAAAAACTCCTCGGCCAGCATCCATCCATCATGTCCCGCCTCTAATCAGCATGTTTGTCACTGTAACTAAACAGAACCCTGAGCCGCGCCGTCACGCGATTGGCTGTGACAGGCCGAAATAAATCTGCCTCCAGCCAATCAGCGGCAGGCAGCCGAGCGTTACGAGCGAGGTGACAGGCGCTTGAAGTCTCAACCGGTGTGAGATTAGGAGAGCCAGGGCCAACCTTAGCCCCGGAGGAAATGACAAAACAGCCAGCAAAATGGCAACCGTGTTGGAACAGCTCTAGCACTTGCTTCAGAGACGGAGAAGGTTTGCGCGGCGTTTTATAGTTAGGCTACAGACAGTTCCATTTGGTCTCTCGTTGTAGAAGCACGCATTCGTGTTGTGTTCACTTTCATGGTCGCAGTTACAATGTAATAAAATCTGGACACACACAGATCTATAGTGGGACTGTGGAAGTCTCTCTAAATCTCTGGGTTTGGGACTTCTTAGTGTCCTAACAGGTGTGTGAATTAAAAAGATATTTTCTTTTCCCTAGTTCCTTATTACTGTAGTCAAACCACAATTTAATATATATATATATATATATATATATATATATATATTAATACTTATAATATTAACAGATTTATATATGAATTGGTGCTCTGCTCATTTCAGTGGAATGGTGAACACAGCTGTCAATCAAAATTTGCAAGACAATATTTTCAGTGAATAATGCAACCCGATCTCATGAGAAGGTGCCAATTTTGTATGAATTCATACATTGTTGAAGAATGAAGGTTGTAAGTGAAGTGTGCAAAACTAGACACCAGTTCTACATTACTAATTGCCATGAGAGGGTGTTGGAATAATGGTTTAAATTTTGGTCTCTTTATCACACAATGCTATAATGTGGCTAAAGAAATTTTGGAATATTGTGTATTTTTTTATGGTCCTTTTTAGAGTTTGGCATCTACTTTATTCACTTTCATTGCACTGAAAAGAGTGGCTTGAATATTCTACAAAATATCTAAAGCAATCAGGATGAGTTTCATTTTGGGGTGAATTAGTCCTTTAATTTCAATGTTAATACTGATTCTGAATATATTTTCATTGCCATCTATTGAAATTTGATGAAATTATTAAAAATACTATTTAAAATGTATCTCAAAATAGATCCATTTTAAATAGTATTTTTACTATTAAAAATAGAAGGTTGTGATAAATGTATTCATTTTTGGCAACCGTACACAATCTAGAGTTATGCTGATGATGAACTGTATTACTTGGTAGACGAATTGTTTATTCTGATTGTTATTTCTGGTAAATGTAACATGATTTTTACTATATTGCTGATAATACAATTGTTATGTATGGACTATGAAACTGACCAAAAAGTACTGCATGATATTTTTGGTAGCACTTTATTTTACAATCCTGTTTTATGTGTACATACACTAATTATAGCTATTACAATAACTGGGTAATAACCAGTTACTAACCTAAATTAACCACCCATTACTTTCTTGGGTACGTACACAGTATGTACACGTACTGTAAAATAAAATGTAACCATATTTTTAGAAAGGAAAAACACTACATGAAAAAAAAATATATATATACACACAAACACATTCAAAAGAATACTTTTTTAAATTGTGGTTTATAAACACTTATGTCTGAAGTTTAGTTTGTGGTTTGTTGGTCTGGTTTTTCGAGTTGCAGTTGGATTATTGTGTTTACTTCTCTTTCCACAAACACTACACAGAAGCTCTGGTGTTGATGACCACTCTCTTCACACACACACACACACACACACACACACACGTTTACTTAGCTATCTAAATGGGGACATCTCATAGGAGTATTGTTTTTTTATACTGTACAAACCGTATTTTCTATCTCCCTACACCTAAACCTACCCCTTACAGGAAACTTTCTGCATTTTTACAATTTCAAAAAGCTTTAGTTTTAAAACTGTTTAGTTTATTTTTAAACCCATTTTACTAATGAGGACTTCCCCAAAGGGAGGTTTTTGGACATTTTGTCAGGTTTACCTCACTTTTGGATACAAATTTGTCCCCAAAATATGGTTAAGTAGGTACATTCACACACACACAGAGAGAGCGAGAGTCGTCATTTAGGCTTTTACACAGCTGTGTTAAACAACAGACATCAGCAAACACCATCATGTATGATAAGGAACAAATCGTCCTGACACGTAACACGTAAAATTCATGGCAACATCATAACAGTAGAGTTACTCTGTTTTTTCTTTGGTCTGAGTCGCGGTCTAGTCATGACCCTGGAAACAGACCAAACAGACTCCCAGCAGCCCTCACTAGCTCTTTACGGCTCAGCGCTGTAACACACATTGGCTTTTTCATCGTCTGTCAAAGACTCATAATCCGCCTGCTCTCCATCCCTGATCCCTCACTGTGAGGAAAGAAACAGCTCTATTAGACGTGGGTGGTGAAGAGAAACCCTAATAAAATAAGACTGCATTACAATGAGAGAGAGAACATTGGAGCACAGAGCTGAAATATGGCTTGGAGATAGATAGATAGATAGATAGATAGATAGATAGATAGATAGATAGATAGATAGATAGATAGATAGATAGATAGATAGATAGATAGATAGATAGACAGATAGATGTGACGCTTCTCCCTTAGACTGTTGATGGTTTAATAATATGTCTATTTTTTTAACACTTGTAGTTAGGCTGGATCAAATTTCTCATTTCATCGGTTAGGAGGCTAAAAAAAGACACATACTCATTTCTGCAATGTAAAGTGACACTACATCAAATCAAGCATTTCCATATGTTGGTTGTAGCCACAGTAGTGTGTGTGTGTGTGTGTGTGTGTGTGTGTGTGTGTGTGTGTGAGTGAGAGAGGCTCAGAGAGCCCATATGACGGCTTATGGAGCCACCTACTGTGAGGAGTGAAGAGAAACCTTTATACAGCAGACTGACTTCAGTACCGCAGTGTGAGACACACTCATCCTGACTCTAGCCTGCACTTTATATTATATCTAATCATTTTTATATGATCTTTATATAATTTATGTCATAATATACGTAACTGTGGTGTTATTAGAAATAAACTGGGAAAACAATACTTTTTAATCGCTATTATAGATATGTTGTACTGAATATAAATGTAATAATTATTTTGATATTTAAATAAAACAATTATTTTATGTGACTGAAAAAAGTAAAATAAATACACATAACATTTTAATGTTTAAAAATCACATTTTCTATTCTGTTCCATTTTTGGTAACACTTTGGTTTAGGGACCAATTGTCACTATTAACTAGTTGCTTAATAACATGAATATTACTAGCATATTGGCTGTTTATTAGTACTTATAAAGCATATATTAATGTCTTGTTCTGCATGACCATATTCTACATCCTTAATTCTGCCCAATACCAAATCTTAACAACTACCTGACTAACTATTAATAAGCAGTAATTAGGAGTTATCGAGGGAAAAGTCATAGCTAATAGTTAGTTAATAGTGAGAATTGGACCTTAAAATGAAGGGTGACCAGATTTTTTTTAATGAAAAATGCAAACAACTTTAAATATATTCTTTAAGGCTTTTCCCTAAATATGGAGGGTTGCAATGTACATTAAAAAAGAAAGAAAGAAAAAAACTACTTCCTCTCTAGGAATGAAATTAACCACTTCAGCATGGCACAAGGCAGTGGTCTTTTTTAGGGGCTTCTGTTGCCAAGCTTGTCTCTGCAAACATAAATTGACCTGAGTGTGCTTACCTAAACTGTCAGGGTTAAACGAAGATTGAGCGATGAGGTCGAGCAGGGGAGATTCAGGAGTTTGGGGACCGACGGAGACGCGAACCGGCCTGCACCCCCCACGCCACTCCGACCTGGTCCCAAACCCCAAGTTCGCGAAAGGAGGGGGTCCAGAAAGCTCCAGTACATTAGCTGGCACAAGCGAGAAGTCAGGAAGTATAGGAGACGCCTCCTGCCTGTCCTGAGAGTGTAATCCAAAACCAGTGACACAGCCAATACATGTCATATTCCCTCAGTATACATGAAGAGTTTATTTTTCAACCTAAAACCTGTCTCTCATAATTACCCTGATTTGTTTAAAACCCAGCTGAACGGACCTCGACAACAGACCGCTGTTGTAGCCACAGGGAAAAACAGATACATCCCACACCAAATTGCAGAAATTTTCCTTAATTGATAAAACAATGTCTCCGACTATTAATGTTTCTGACGCCGCTAATATGCTAACTACAGCCAATACAATCAAGTGTAGGTATAAACGCGTTCAAGATGGTGGATGAAGAATTCCCGTAAAGCAGCAAGCCCCATAATCCCGACCACAGCGAGAGCGAGATTTCTTTCTCGGAGCCGGAGGCTGTTTGGAGCTCTTCCAGGTGTGGTTCCTGGCCTAAATAACCCCAGTCAGTGGATGAGCGCTGTTAAATCCCAAATACTGCCAGCTCTGGGTAAATATCTCAGCCGTCTCTGAGCAGTTCAGCGAAGGAACCGCAAATATTACTTCCATTCTTAAAACTGGGTACTGTCCCAGCGCTGTGGTGAACCGTATTGTAGGAAACATTTTTAAACTGGTACAACTGAAAGGTTTAAATTGGCTATAAAATCTCATTCCCTTTTTTTCCCTCACTCTCTCTTTGGAGCAAACCAAAATTGTGTTATCTGCTAAAATGTAATCTCAAAAAACACAGCGACGCGATATCAAACGGGAACTTAATAGTTAATTTCCAACAAGAACAGCTGCTCAACGTTTTGAGGAATCACGTGCTGTATATAAACATATCAGACTTTCTGGATTCAAATCTATCACTCGAGACTGAGCCAACAATAGCGACACTTGCAAATGAATGACTGAATTACAAGTTCATTAGCCGGTAAACTGTGCTAAAGAGTTCTACGTTATAATAACAATAACATACTCAACCATGCAGAAGAGAATGAAAATATACGATGTCTGTGCCTTTAAAGTTTTAAAAGCGTCGCTAACGCCAACTTGGTGAGGGGGGACCCAAAACATTTTTCAGTGTTTGTTCTGTGTAAAAACCCTGCGGTATTAGGGTGCACTAATCTTTAAAAGGTTAATTTATTCATAGAGATTTTGACAGAGATGTATGGGCCAGCCAACATCTCAGGCACCTCTTCCCACAGGGAGACGTCTAACATGAGGACTGGGGGAGGGAGAGAGAGAAAGAGGGAGAGAGATGGATATAGAAAGAGAGACGCAAAGGGAAAGTGGGCAGTCGACATACTCTAAACACACAGACATAATTACCTCATCGGTGAAGGCAATGACTTTTAACCTCACAAACTTAAAGCTTCCATTTCTCCTATTTCATCGTAAAAAAAATACAGTGTGCATTTACAGTAAGTTAAATTTGAGCATATTTATCCCAAGCAAAAGCTGTTTCCTGACAAATTTATCTTAAATAAATCTCAGCAGTATTTATATTTCATCCAAGTACATGCGTTGATTTAAGGGTTATGAAAAAAATATGCTGCTTGTCACGTCTCTACTCAGATTTCAATACGCTAAACACACAGAGTGGGTTATGGCGTGCATATCTCCATATAAAGCACTCAGTTTAAACTAAATGATGCAGAAAGGATATAGCATACAGGAGGTCCCTAGATTTTTTATTGATTTTCTGAAATGATTTTCTGAAAATAAACAAAGCATTGCTGGTCCAAGTTAAAAAAAAAAAAAAAAGAAAGAAAGAAAGAAAGAAAGAAACCTCTGGTAACAGTGTGCATAAAGCTGCTTGAGAGATGATGGAGGTTGCATGAAATAAACTTTTGTGGCACTTCGTATACAACTGTCACAGCAGGGTTCCACATATCTTGTGTGTAGCAGAAAAGACATTTGAGCGTGATACAAGTATGCATTCACAAATGCTTGACCAACATGTTGCAAATTAACTGTCCCATTGAACATACTATACACTCTTTAATTTCTGTCACTATCTTCAAGGGTAATAGTTACCTTCGAATTTATCAAAAGTCAGCTTGCTATAAACATGTAGGCAGTTTAAACCCAGAATCTGAATATGCATACTTCCCTATATAGCACATGAAAAGCATTATGAGAAATGGGTAGTATGTCCAACCTCTGACCTCTCACACACTTGCGTGAGCCGGCAACATCGTCTGTCTTCGAGGGAGTCTTGGTGGTGTACGAGGGCTTGGAGGGAAACCCCGCCCACACTCCTACGACTGAGGGTGAGCTACATCTGGTTTCTGGGAGTTATAAAGAGGAACTTATGGACTTCTTCCAGATGGACCTTATTGTCTGGTTTGGAGAAGTACAAACTTGTGCTCCTGAATCTCCTGTGTCTCCGCTGGTTCCGTCCAGCCCTGAATCTCCTGTGTCTCCGCTGGTTCCGTCCAGCCCTGAATCTCCTGTGTTTCCGCTGGTTCCGCCCAGCCCTGAATCTCCTGTGTCTCCGCTGGTTCCGTCCAGCTCAAGTCCTCCTGTGGTCCCTCCCAGCCTCCCTCTCCCGCCTCCTCTCAAACCAGCTAGTTCCTCGCCTCCAGCTCCGCTGATGCCTGTCAGTCCCTCAGCTCACCCTCAGTCAGCGCCTGGCATGCGCTCTGTTCTGCCGCCTCGGGACTTCCAGTCTCCAGCTCCGCCCAGACATGCGGATCCCCTGTCTCCACTTCCAGCCTCCGAGCCTTGGACTACACTTCGGTCCTCCGACCCATTGGCTCCACCTCGGCTCCTAGCTCCCTCGTCTCCACCGTTGCCCGTCATCCCACTGGCTCCACCAGGCTCCCTCGTCCTTCCGGCTCCGCCTTGGTCAGTCGTCGACCATCCGCCGCCTTGGGACTCCACTCCTCTGGCTTTGCCTCGTCACTCCATCCCTCCGGCTCTGTCAGGCTCCTCCTTCCCTCCGGCTCCACTTTCATCCTCAGTCGCACCGGCTCCACCACGGTCGTCCGGATCCCCGCCTCCGCCTCAGTCACCTGAGCCCTCCGGATCCTCAGTTTCGCCCCGGCTCTCCGTCTGCCCCGTTCCACCTGGGTCTCCACCTCCAGCAGCTCAGTCTCCGTCAGTCAGCCCCCTGCTGTCGTCGGTCCCTTCTCCACCATGGCTCCTCCCGCCGTCAACTCCGCCGTGGGCCGCCATCCTGGCTGATCTCTGGATTGCCACCTGGCTCTTCCTGCTCCGGGCTCCTTCCTCCATCGACTCCACCCTGGCCCTGTGAACTTTGTCCCTTCCCCATTGCCTGCCCTTCTCCTGCTCCACGCCCACCTCTAGAATACCCACCCTCCCTCCTCTGTTGGACCGTTTTTGTCGGTGCAGGGACGCGCCGTTCCGGGAGGGGGTGATATGTCACATGCTTGACCCAGTTTCCTTAGTTTTCCTCATTAGTTAATTAGCTCCTCACCTGTTTCTGTTTCCCCTTGATTACTTTGAGTATTTAAAGCCTGTGTTCTCCCCTCATTCTTTGTCTGCTATTATTTGATCAATGTGTTTTGATACCCCTTGCTCCTGGATATTCTCTGTTTCTTGATTTGGATTGTTATTAAAAGACTCTGTTTTTGTTTACGCTCCTTCATTGTGCGTTTATTTAGCTAACACACGTAACAATATTACTGAAATAGTAGAATAATAGAAAACTTGCAAGTACGATGTCAGACACTATAATATGCCCTGGTCCGCTCCCTGCTTACCGTGGCGATGAGATTCATAGCAGACTGTCGTGTCTTAATGGCTGGATGTCTAAGTGGTGCCCGCAAAATAACATAGACTTTATTCAATAATTCAATTAATTCAATAATGAAATGCCTTTAACTGAAAATTGAGTGTTTAATCTTATCATTATACATTACTGACACTCTATCCTCCAATTTGATACTGTTAAGTGCTTTGACACAATCTGTATTGTAAAAGCGCTATATAAATAAAGGTGACTTGACTTTATAGACAATTGGAAGAATTTTTGGGGCAGACCTGACCTATTGAAAAGAGATGGTGTTCATCCCTCCTGGAAAATATGGCACATAGTCTTAGAATTCTAAGTACTTGACTAACTGGGGCCCAGGTCAGGAAGCAGACAGACTGGCTAAACCGACCGTCTACTAGCCGCCTCACGTCACAGAAGTCAGTTAACTCTCAGCACATAGAAACTTTTTCACCTAGATATCACAATATAGAGACTGTGTCTGCTCCCCAAACTAGAAAATACAGAAAACATCCAAACCAAAGTAATAGTAACAAATTAATTGATGTTCAACAAATAAAAAAATGATATAATACAGATAAACACATGATAAAGCTTGGCTTATTGAATATTAGATCCCTTTCTTCAAAAGCACTTTTTGTTAATGATATGTTCACTGACCATAAACTAGATGTGCTTTGTCTGACAGAAACCTGGCTAAAACCAGATGATTACATTACTTTAAATGAGTCTACACCACAAGATTACTGTTACAAACATGAACCGCATCCAAAAGGTAAAGGGGGAGGTGTTGCTACAATTTATAGCAATATTTTCAGTATCTCTCAGAGGTCGGGTTTCAAGTATAATTTGTTCGAATTAATGGTGCTTCATATAACGTTATCCAAAGAAACAAGTGTTAATGATAAATCTCCTGTGATGTTTGTACTGGCTACTGTATACAGGCCACCAGGGCACCATACAGACTTTATTAAAGAATTTTCTAATCTTCTATCGGAGTTAGTGCTGATTGCAGATAAAGTCCTAATCGTTGGTGATTTTAATATCCATGTTGATAATGAAAAAGATTCGTTGGGATCAGCATTTATAGACATTCTAAACTCTATTGGTGTTAAACAACATGTGTCAGGACCTACTCATTGTCAAAATCATACTCTAGATTTAATACTGTCACATGGAATTGATGTCAGTGGCATTGAAATTTGGCAGCAGAGCGATGATATTTCAGATCATTATCCAGTCTCCTGTATATTCCATATAGCTAAAGCTGTAAAGCCAACTCCTTGTTACAAATATGGTAGAACCATTACCTCTACCACAAAAGACTGCTTTATAAATAATCTTCCTGACTTATCTCAGTTCCTCAGCATATCCAATAGCTCAGAACAACTTGATGATGTAACAGGAACTATGGACTCTCTCTTTTCTAGCACTTTAGATGCGGTTGCTCCTTTACGCTTAAGGAAGATTAAGGATAAGAGTCTAACACCGTGGTATAATGAGCACACTCGCGCCATAAAGAGAGCAGCCCGGAAAATGGAGTGCAGCTGGAGGAAAACTAAATTAGAGGTATTTCGTTTAGCTTGGCGGGAAAGTACCCAATCCTACAGAAAAGCATTAAAAACGGCTAGATCCGATTACTTTTCGTCTCTTCTAAAAGAAAACAAACATAACCCTCGGTATTTATTCAATACAGTGACTAAATTAACGAAAAATAAAGTATCAACAGGTGTTGGCATTTCCCAAGAGCATAGCAGTAATGACTTTATGAACTACTTCACTTCCAAGATCAATACTATCAGAGATAAAATTGTATCCTTGCAGCCGTCAGCTACAGTATCGCATCATATAGTGCACTATAGATCCCCTGAGGAACAATTCCATTCATTCTCTACTGTAGGAGAGGCAGAATTGTATAAACTTGTTAAATCATCTAAACCAACAACATGTATGTTAGACCCTATCCCATCTAAACTACTAAAAGAGCTGCTTCCAGAAGTCATAGATCCTCTTTTGGCTATTATTAATTCATCATTGTCATTAGGATATGTCCCCAAAACCTTCAAATTGGCTGTTATTAAGCCTCTCATTAAGAAACCACAACTTGACCCCAAAGATCTAGTTAGTTACAGACCGATCTCAAATCTCCCTTTTCTGTCAAAGATACTAGAAAAGGTAGTATCCTCACAATTATATTCCTTCCTAGAGAAAAATTATATCTGTGTGGAATTCCAGTCAATATTTAGATCGTATCATAGTACTGAGACTGCTCTCATTAGAGTTACAAATGACCTGCTTCTATCATCTGATCGTGGTTGTATCTCTTTATTAGTTCTACTGGATCTTAGCGCTGCGTTCGACACTATCGACCACAACATTCTTTTGAATAGACTACAAAACTTTGTTGGCATTAGTGGAAGCGCATTAGCATGGTTCAAATCGTACTTATCTGACCGCCATCAGTTCGTAGCAGTGAATGAAGAGATATCATATCGATCACAAGTGCAGTATGGAGTACCTCAAGGCTCAGTACTAGGGCCGTTACTTTTCACGCTTTACATGTTACCCTTGGGAGATATTATCAGGAGACATGGTGTTAGCTTTCACTGTTATGCTGATGATACTCAGCTCTATATTTCTTCGCGGCCCGGTGAAACAAACCAAATTGTGAAACTAACGGAATGCATAGTCGATATAAAAAACTGGATGACGAGTAATTTTTTACTGCTAAATTCTGAAAAAACAGAGGTTTTAATTATCGGACCTAAAAACCCCACATGTAATAACCTAGAACATTATCTAAAACTTGATGGCTGCTCTGTCAATTCTTCTTCATCAGTTTGATAGCAATCTTTCATTTGAAAGCCATGTTTCTAGCATCTGTAAAACTGCGTTTTTTCATCTCAAAAGCATATCTAAATTGCGACCTATGCTCTCGACGTCAAATGCAGAAATGTTAATTCATGCGTTTATGACCTCAAGGTTAGACTATTGTAATGCTTTATTGGGTGGTTGTTCTGCACGCTTGATCAACAAACTACAGTTGGTCCAAAATGCAGCAGCTAGAGTCCTTACTAGAACCAGGAAATATGAACATATTAGCCCGGTTCTGTCAACACTGCACTGGCTCCCTATCAAACATCGGATAGATTTTAAAATCTTGTTAATTACTTATAAAGTCCTGAATGGCTTAGCTCCTCAGTACTTGAGCGAGCTCTTATCACGCTATAGTCCTCCATGTCCACTGCGTTCTCAAAACTCTGGCCGTTTAATAATACCTAGAATATCAAAATTGACTGCAGGCGGCAGATCCTTTTCCTATTTAGCACCCAAACTCTGGAACAATCTACCTAACACTGTTCGGGAGGCAGACACACTCTGTCAGTTTAAATCTATATTAAAGACCCATCTCTTTAGCCTGGCTTACACATAACACACTAATAAGCTTCTGTTATTCAAATCCGTTAAAGGATTGTTAGGCTGCATTAATTAGATCAACCGGAACCGGGAACACTCCCCATAACACACAATGTACTTGTTACATCGTAAGTAGAATGGCATCTACGCTAATATTTGTCTGTTTCTTTCCTATTCTGTTTCTCAGTCCGTATCCGATCAGATGGTGGATCAGCACCAAGAGATGATGTCTACAGCCCTGATCGTCAGCGGAGACCAGGACACCCAGATGAGCCCCAGAGACATATCCCCAGTGAAGACCTCGATTAAAATACAATAAAACTAAAAATATAAGAAAATAACAAAAAATATAATAAAATACCTAACTACATAATACTACTATTGTTAGAAACTGCAACAAAATTAAAAATAGAAATATAAACTTTTGAACTGCGGGTTTCGTCTGGTCAGAGGAGAACTGGCCCCCCGACTGAGCCTGGTTTCTCCCACGGTTTTTTTTTCTCCATTCTGTCACAGAGGGAGTTTTGGTTCCTTGCCGCTGTCGCCTCTGGCTTGCTCAGTTGGGGACACTTAATTTCTAGCGATTATCGCCAATTTGATTGCACAGATACTATTTAAACTAAACTGAGCTAGACAATGACATCTCTGAATTCAATAATGAAATGCCTTTAACTGAAAACGTCTCTAGGTTACGTATGTAACCCTAGTTCCTCGAGGGAACAAGACGCTGTGTCCGAAAACGCTAGGGGAACGCCTTCAGCGTGACCGGCTCTGAATACAAGTGTAATCTGTCCAATGGATGGGCGAGACGTCACGGGCGAGGTGACGTAATGACCAGCTGGTATAAAAGCACGTGCGGTGAAACCGGCATCAGCTTCTAGGAATGAAGCAAGCGCGGGCAGGGATGCCGGAAGTGTGGCCTCGAGATGCAGCGTCTCGTTCCCTCGAGGAACTAGGGTTACATACTAGAGACGTTCCTCTTCAGGAACTCGAGCTGCGTCCGAAAACGCTAGGGGAACGAGATGCCCACGCCGCCAGGCTTCCAAGTCCCTGCCCAGTGTGTATCCCTGCGGAGCACATCAGGGCGAGAGGACGGAAGAGCCTGGAGTGGCCCGCATGTCAAGGCCATAAAACCTGACAAAGGTCAGGGGCGTAGACCATCCCGCAGCGTTGCAGATGTCCTGTAGTGGGACACCTGCGAGAAAGGCCTTGGAGGCCGCCACACTTCGTGTGGAGTGAGCTCTGGCTCCCAAAGGCGAGGGGAGATCAGAGGACTCATAGGCCATGACAATGGCCTCCACAATCCACCGACTGAGGGTCTGTTTGGAAGCAGAAAGACCTCTCTTAGGGGGTCCATAGCAAATCAGCAGTTGGTCCACCATTCTCCACAGGGCAGTTCTGTGGACGTATGCATCCAGCGCTCGCACTGGACACATACAGTTATGCTTCTGTTGGTCTGGCTCCCTGAAGGGAGGAGGACTGAAGGCCTGCAGTACGACAGGCTGTGGTGTGACAGAAGGAACTTTGGGGACGTACCCTGCGTGAGGGTACAAAAAGGCTTTGGCCATACCAGGCGCGAAGTCCAAATGAGTAGGGGCCACTGAGAGGGCCTGCAGATCCCCAACTCTCTTAAGAGAAGAAATCGCCAGAAGAAATACAGTCTTCAGAGTAAGATGGCTATCAGAGATCTCTTCAATAGGCTCGAAAGGAGGCCTACAGAGAGCATCCAACACCACAGCCAGGTCCCATGGAGGAACACGGAGGCCTTAGGCCTTAGCCTCCGTGGCCTTGGCCTTAGCCTCAGCGCACCGCGGAGGAAACGTGTAACCAGGGGGTGTCTGCCCACTGACTGTCCACCAAGAGAGGTGTGGTAGGCCGAAATCGCCGCCACATAAACCTTCAAGGTGGAGTGGGTTAACCCTGCAGAGAATCGAGCCTGCAAGAACTCCAGCACTGTACCAACCGGGCAGTTAACTGGGTCGAGCTGGCGATCTCTGCACCATGAAGTGAAAAGTTTCCACTTCAAGGCGTACAGTTTCCTCGTTGAGGGAGCTCTGGATTGGAGGATGGTCTCAACAACCTCGGTCGAGAGACCGGAAGCTATGAGCTGTGCCCCTTCAGGGGCCATACCCACAGCTTCCACAACTCCGGGCGGGGGTGCACAAGGGTGCCCCCTGCCTGTGAGAGGAGATCCCTCCTGACGGGAATCTCCCATGGAGAGCCGTCGAGGAGAGAAATCAGGTCCGAGAACCATACTCGGCCCAGCCAGAACGGGGCTACTAACAGCAGCCGGACCCCGTCCTGGCGCACTCTCTCCAGAACTCCGGGGAGCAGAGCAATCGGGGGAAAGGCGTACAGACGAAGCCTCGGCCAAGTCTGTACCATGGCATCCAGCCCCAGTGGAGCTGGATGAGTCAGAGAGTACCAGAGGGGACATTGCGATGTCTCCCAAGTCGCAAATAGGTCCACCTGAGCCTGGCCAAACACTCTCAAAACCTGCTTCACCACCTCTGGGTGAAGCATCCATTCCCCGGGCCTCGGCCCCTGTCTTGACAGGATGTCTGCTCCCACATTGAGATGCCCAGGGATGTACACTGCTCTCAGCGAGAGGAGTTTGCCCTGGGACCACACAAGGATCTGGTGCGCCAGCCTGTACAGGGGGCGCGACCGCAGACCTCCTTGGTGGTTGATGTAAGAGACAACTGCCGTGTTGTCGGTGCGCACCAACACATGGTGATCTCTTAGGTCTGGGAGAAAGTGTTTCAGAGCCTGAAACACAGCCAGCATCTCCAGCCAATTGATGTGCCAAGTGAGATGGCGACCACTCCACAGACCGCGGGCAGGGTGGCCACTCATGACCGCTCCCCAGCCAGTGAGGGATGCATCTGTCGCTAGCGATACGCGGCGACACGGAGCTCCCAGCACTGGGCCCTGAGACAAGAACCAAGGTTGTCTCCACTTGTCTAAGGCACGTAGGCACCGCCGCGTGACCTTGATCATGCGAAGTGGGTTCCCTCTAGGGGAGAACCCCTTGGTCTTGAGCCACCACTGTAGGGGTCTCATGTACAGCAGGCCAATAGGTATCACGTTGGACGCAGCTGCCATCAGACCCAGCAGTCTCTGAAACTGCTTGATAGTGAGTGACTGGCCTTCTTTCACTCTCCTGACTGCCGTGAGGATCGACTCGATCCGAGCAGGCGACATACGTGCCTGTATCGTGGTCGAATCCCACACCACACCAAGATAAGTGGTCCTCTGTAATGGAGAAAGCACACTCTTCTTGGCGTTCAGTCTTAACCCCAACACTTTCATGTGAGCGAGAACAACATCTCGATGTTGAGCCGCCATCTGCTCTGAATGAGCGAGAATCAACCAATCGTCGATGTAATTGAGTATGCGGATGCCTTGTAGCCGCAACGGAGCTAACGCGGCATCCACACACTTTGTAAAAGTGCGGGGTGAGAGTGCTAGGCCGAAGGGAAGAACCCGATACTGGTAAGCTTCGCCCCTTAAACGCAAACCTCAGGAACTTCCTGTGAGTAGGAAGGATGGAGACATGGAAGTAAGCGTCTTTTAGATCGATTGTAACAAACCAGTCCTGGGACCTGATCTGAGACACAACCTGTTTGAGCGTGAGCATCTTGAACCTCAGTCTGCTGACTGAGCGGTTCAACTGACGCAGATCTAAAATGGGACGCAACCCTCCATCCTTCTTTGGAACTATAAAGTACCGGCTGTAGAACCCGGACTCTCTCTCGTGAGGAGGGACCACCTCGATGGCCTCCTTTCTTAAGAGAGTAATTACTTCTCGTTCCATTACCAGAGCCTGCTCGGGACCCACCAGAGTGGGATTCACCCCGTTGAATCGAGGCGGAGAAGAAACGAATTGGATTCTGTAACCTCTCTCTACAGTGTGCAGGACCCACTGAGACACATTTGGCAGTAGTTTCCACGCTGCAAAATAGTCTACTAAGGGAACCAGTCTCTCGAGACTGGCCTCTGGTGTAATCAGAGACAACAGGAGACAACCGAACTAGCTGCTCTAGAGATCCCCGAAGGGGTGGCGAGCATCTCAGCTCCGCTACGTTTCCGGGCGGAGAGAACTGAGATATGTGCTCGCTAGAGATCGCTGCGCCCTGGAACACCGTACGTGGCAGGGTTAGCAAAACGATCTCCTGAGGGCACTGAGGAGAGACGGGCACCATGTAATGCGGTGAACGCCGCTCTTCCCCAGCGGGGGCTACCCTCATAAGCCCTGGGCCATAAGCATCAGGGCCTCTTGGCCGAAGACCTCTTTGCCTGGAGGACGGTCCGTAGATCCAGCTTAGGCTTCGAGGCCCCGACCGAGCCTTTCTTACCGCCCGGCTCCACCGCTGGGAGCACGGGCGGCGACACTCTTTCTGCGCCTCTATGTGAGGAGCCAGCACGCGGCAGGGGCTGCTCTCGCCCAGCAGCCCCCTGAGCTAGAGAGCGGCGAGGGAGAAACCGCTGGAACGCCGCCGCCTGCTTCCCGGCCTCCTGGTGCCTGTCGACGATGGAACCAACAGCGTCGCCGAACAGGCCAGAAGGCGAAAGCGGGGCGTCCAAGAGGCAGACCCTGTCACGGTCTTTGATATCTGACAGGGTCAACCAGAGATGCCTATCCGCTGCCACCAGGGCTGCCATAGACCGCCCAATAGCACGAGCGGTCTCCTTGGTGGCGCGAAGAGACAAATCAGCGGTTTTGCGGAGCTCGCTGATATCGTCCGCATTGATTCCCTCACCCTCATCTAGGTCTTTGAGCAGGTCAGCCTGGTAAGCCTGCAGCACCTCCATGGTGTGCAGACACGAACCTACCTGACCTGCTGCCACGTACCCCTTGCCCACCAGCACTGACGATGTGCGCAGCGGCTTGGTGGGCAAGGTCGGAGCCTTCAGAGACGACGCAGCATCAGGGGACAGATAGCTCGCGAGCATCTGTTCCACCCGAGGCATCGCTCTGTAACCGCGCTCACTCGTCCCCGCCACATTACCGTAGTAATCAGACGAGGGGACGAAGAGGCGGGCCGAGAATGGTTTTCCCCACGACCTCGACACCTCAGTGTGGAGGTCGGGAAAAAACAGCAGGCTCCGATGTGGAGGTGGAGTCTTAAACCGCAGAAAGCGTTCGTCCAACTTGCTTCTCTGCGGTTCAACACGACACTCGGCCGGCCAATCGATGTTTAATCTGGCCACAGCACGAGTGACCACCTCCACAAGCTCCTCATATTGGGGCGAAAGAGAGGCGAAACATACTCGGCGCTCCACGCCAACCTCCTCGGAGGAAGACAGGAGAAGTGCCGAGCCCGCTGCCCGAGGAGAAGTAACCGCATGGCGGGCTTCCGATCTCGGGGAGCGGTCACCGGATCTAATGGGTGAGGATGGAGATAGAGACTCGCTCGTCTCCGATCCTTCCCTCGAGAGCCGACTCTGCGTGCCTCACTCCCAAACAAACCACACACAAGCTGTGTGTATCACCTGCAGACAAATAGCGTTTGCAGGGAGGAACACACAGCTTGTATTGTGATCTGCTCTCGCCCTTCATATGCTTAGCCTTATACTGGCTCTTTGACATGATAGTATTCAAAGGACAGACAACACCAAATAAGACACACAGTTCAGACACAGAGCGCTAGCTGAATGACAGAAAGCTGATGCCGGTTTCACCGCACGTGCTTTTATACCAGCTGGTCATTACGTCACCTCGCCCGTGACGTCTCGCCCATCCATTGGACAGATTACACTTGTATTCAGAGCCGGTCACGCTGAAGGCGTTCCCCTAGCGTTTTCGGACGCAGCTCGAGTTCCTGAAGAGGAACTGAGTGTTTAATCTTATCATTATACATTACTGACACTCTATCCTCCAATTTGATACTGTTAAGTGCTTTGACACAATCTGTATTGTTAAAAGTGCTATATAAATAAAGGTGACTTGACTTAACTTGACTGAAATACTACTTAAATATACATAAGAGAATATGTTAGGTACACTTTTAAAAAGTGCACTCTTAAATCAAAAGTTTTACCTTAAAGTATTTATACGTTATGCTTTAAAGGGGTCATGAACTGAGAAAGCAAAATTCCCTTGATCTTTTGAGATATGAGAGGACACTATTAAAACATCCTGTAAGTTTCAGAACTCAAAACTTTCTCTTTAATCTAAAAACAGCTTATATTGAAGCCAATCTGCTAAAACGACAGGTTGTGGAATGTTCTACTCTATGATGTAATAGTGTTGCTAAACACCGCCTACGCAGAGGAAGATCAACGCCTGCTTCTACATCGCTGCCTGTTTAGCCCCGCCCACCGATTTGCGCATGTAGTGTTTATGAGAGAGGCGAATGAGCAGGTCTACGCAGAAACCAAATGATAAAGATGGCTCCGAAGACGATGTGCAGTGCCAAGTTGTGAAAAAACAGTCTTTGCATTGCCTTCCTTCTCATCCCAGTGTTAGGAAAGAGTGGATGAACTTTATTTTTAATGAAGATCCAGACTGCATCAATAAGAACTCTGTCCTTTGTTTACTTAATTTTACCGCAAATTCGTTTACAAACAAGGCACAATTCGATGCAGGATTTTCAGAAAAATTCAAACTGAAAGAAGATGCTGTGCTTGCTATATTGGATCTGACAGTAATGTCACACAAATATAGCTGTTTTTATTACGTGATCACTATTGCTTTTTCTGTTAAACAGAGTGTTTGATATGAGTATTTATGTGTTTTTAACCTAAATCACTGCACTGTCCTTCTGTCAAATATACACAACTATTAGCCAATCACAGCAGTGGGCGTTTACTTCTGAGTCTACAATCCTCCGCACCTATTCAAACAGAGCATTCAGATGAGGGGGTCAAAAACAGGACAGAAAATAGCCTATTATTTCTAAATGATGTTTTTGATGAATACATTTTGATAACATTATAAGTGAACCTCAGAGAACATTGCAAAATAAAAAACAGAGGCAGTTCATGACCCCTTTAATAATATTCTAACAAAACTAACAAAAATCTGATGTTATGACTATGTTAGTCAAGCGCATGTAAAGTATTAATGTATTTTAAACATTCAATTTCAACTTCATCATCACGAATGTGTAATTACAAAAATAAATGCATGATGTGTTTAATTGGAAAATGGATTAATGCATATCTTAGTTACCATAGCTGTTTGTCAGTACATTCAGCAGTGCACCATATTTTAGCAACAATTATAAAATTACACATGATTATGTTTACATTAATTATGAAATTACATATTAAAGATGTACAGAATTCCTACTTAAGTGTACAAAAAAGCACTAATTGCATTAAATATCAATTTAAGCTAAAATACATTGTCATTGAATTGAAAATAAAATGCAATTAAATGTCTGAATCGATTACATTCAAATTCAGATTCAATGTTTATTTTTAAGGTTAAGTAATATAGTAAATCCCATTATAGCATGGTGAATGTAGAATATCTGGGCTGTATTCATAAATAACACATGAATAATACAGAAAGATACTACAGTAAATATACTATACTAAATATATACTACATTATAGCAATACAAACCTAGTTGAAAATCACCAAACTTCTCCTTTAAGAGTGTAAAATTGGAGAAAGCAGTGTGCAGTGTGTGTGTTACTGATTGTCTGTGTTTGCCTACTTGCATAGAGTATGTTTCTTGCCTTAAAAGTATATGCATAACAGTGTTTGTATTGATATTGTTGTGTTTGTAAACTGCCAAGTAATGTATCCTTTTATGAAGAGAAATATTCTTTGGTCCTTCAAAGTGTCTTTAAAAAGTAAGACCATTAAAGTGGAGTGTTCATACAATGAACCTTTTTAATATGCCTCCTAACTTTTTTAATTACCAATGAAACATCATAATGGGTTCTTAGTTTTTCCA
This sequence comes from Onychostoma macrolepis, assembly GCF_012432095.1. Lineage (NCBI taxonomy): Eukaryota > Metazoa > Chordata > Actinopteri > Cypriniformes > Cyprinidae > Onychostoma > Onychostoma macrolepis. Next base: position 3,693,207 of record NC_081162.1, read on the forward strand.
TTTGCAGAAGTCATAACTGGCTCGCCAATGGGGACTCGCTAAGCCCACCTGTTGGGCCAATGCCAGGCTGTGCGTGTAATAATTGAGCCATTAGCAGAACAGAACTACTTTCAGCCATCTGTGCCCAAGCAGAGCCAGATATAAGCAGAAACCTCCTGTACATCCATTCAATACCGATTGACTGAAAGCATATCTACTCAATGTCAATGACACAGCTCTGATTAAGTCATAGCTATAACATTAGCATGTAGTCTCTGACAAGCCCCTTTATTCATCATGTGTGACGAAATGCATTTCTTACAGACTACTTGCAAATGTTACATAAACATGTAAGCCACCTTTCTTTTCATTGGGTTTCAAGTAATGACTCGAGGCATCTTGGCAGGAGCATTGCTTCAGACATTGGATGATTGGTTCTGAAAGTCCAACACATGTTGAATCCATTTTAGTTTTTGAAAGCCTGCTTTGACTGATAAGATTGGCATGGAAAGTTTGAAATCATGCTAGTGCCATCTTCTATTACAAGCTAAGCCCTAACATTTGAAGTTACCTCTACCAGTAAGAGCCCTATTCCGGCCGGCATCATCCTTCATCCAGACTATTTTATGCTGCATGCTCATCAGTTGCAAGTAAAATCCCCTAAAATCAACCCAGGCTCTTTGGAAATGCATGCTTGTGGCAACATTTCTGCAATATTACGAACCTTACTGCAAGTTTCGCAACAGCTTCAAAGTGAAATCTCCGGTGAGTGGACACTAAAATGCGCATTCAATATGTGACCATGCACGGATTGTGCCGTTTTTATTACAGGATGTATTGCGGCGGTTCAGAATTCAAATGTATGCTGAGTTTCGCTAAAAGGTTAATGCTCTGTAATGTTGGAAAATAATAAACCCACTACACCAAACCTAAATCTAAACCAACCCGATAGTGTTAATGAATGCAAAAGCGATATAAAAATGTATTTGCTGATACAACCGTACTATGTTAACTTGCAGGAATTTGAGCTGTTTTGTCAAACTGCAGTTTCAAAGGATTCATCCTGAAGCACTTCACCTCTCAAGTGCAACTCAATATCAGGTGAGCTACAGAGCAAACTTACCGTGTTAGAAAACCCATACATATGAAGTAGTATATGTGACGCTAACGTTCAGATGTATCAGTTTTCAAATCTTGCAGTGTCAAGTCATGCTGAAAATTAGGCTTTCTTAATCAAAACTCTGGCCCAGTAAATCATACTTTATGTAAAAAGATATAAAGGTTTTACTGCCTCTAGTGTTCATTTCAACTGCAAACTGCAGCGATTCATACCTATAGGTACTTTTTGTTTATTTTTGCAGAAATGTAGGTAGAGGCATGTATTTCCAATGAGTCTGCGTAGCCAAAAATACACCCAGCCTTGCCTGATGCACGAACGTAGCACATTATCTTCTATTAGCAACACTTGGACGTGACCCCACGCTCACCCCAGCCAGGGTTCCTCCAGCCAGGGACGCTTCATGCTCTCCTCATGCCGAATCTTTCACCAAGCGCCTCTGTCTCACTTGCCCTGGGCGCATCTAATTGAAAGCGATCTCGAGGCCTAGCAGAGTTCCGTTTCTTTGCTAATCCTCCGCTGGGGGAAGCTCACATGGTCCCAATTACATCGTATACCGGTTTCTCTGACTGCCTCTCTCTTTCTCCTCACTAGCCCTCTCTCTTCGACTGGCCTGTGCAGGAGTTTATGTTATTAACTATGCACTGCACAGTTCCTGCCTGTCACGGGGGCCTGGAGATGTTATCGCCGATGCTCTGCGTATATGGTTACCTTGAAAATATTCCATAAATTAGATTGGGATTGGCAATTCTGGAATATGGAAGAGGAGACAAGGCAAAGGGAGGGAGGGGGTGCAGGCTTCAGCGTAAAGAATAGGACGAGAGGATCTACTGGTGTTTGTTTTGGACAGACAGACATTTAGAGGTATGTCACTGGCGAGCTGTAAGGTAATCCTTAGGAGAAAAAAAGCTGGGAAGTGCTTAAGGGACTCTTGGAGTTTCTTCTAACAGTCAAGATGAGACAAACAGTTCTTATTTTTACAGAAATTCCAATAGTCCACTTCTGGAAGAGAGACAGCAACGTGTTTTTTTTTTATTGAACTTCTGCTCAATGATGGAAGTTCATGGCCCATAATCAAATAACTCTGCGTAGGGACTTTTTATCTTCAAGTTGAAAAAACCTAAACGCAAAAAAAAAAAAATTGTGTTCCTATTGGAAGCTCATAAGTGACCAATTTGGAATTTCACTCTAGATAGGCTCAACTTCCCCACCATTGACAGAATTTTCTGACTTTCTGTGTTTTCACTGTTATACGGTAGGGGGCGCTATTACACATCTTCTGAAATAGTACGGAATCTCCAGCTCAGAACACAGGCAAAGAAGAAGCAGAAACAAGTGATAGTATGTATGCAGGATATAAGCAGATTCGTATGTAAAACAACACCATCATCAAACTTTAAACAGCATAGAAACCAAAACTATATAATAACAGACCAAATCAAAATGTTACTGAATAAAATGTCAACCCAGGAAGAGGACTTTCCCAGTCTGTGCAAGCTTTGGGGGTGTTGATGGAAGTGATTTAATCCATCTATGTTTCAATCATCATTCTGAATCTGATCCAGATGGAGTCTTTTGTGTGCTGAAAAAAATGCATGGAGCTAGTTTTTCTTTTGACATATTGCATGTTCAGTTGTCCATACAACAAAATATTCTGTGGGGCATGAAGTTTTCATCATAATCAAAAATACTGGCGAAGGCTGGCAAACACTGATGGAGAGAGAGTTAATTGATTCCGATAATCCAGTGGTCCTTAATTGTGGTCTTGGAGTTTCCCAGCAATGCATATTTTGAATACATTTCATATCTGAGTCAAATATTTCAGCTCGGAGCCAAATCAGATGTGTTAAATATCAGGTGTGATATAAAATGTGGCGGGGCAGTACCACAACTGAGAACCACTGTGTTAGCATATTGCTAAGCTAACAACATAATACTTTACAAGCAGAAAAAATTCATTGCATGCCTAAATACTGGGTTAAATAGCTGACACTGCACTTATTGTAATGCGTTCAGGGATTGACTTCTCCTCAAATCATAAATGCAGTGCTGCCCAAGTATTTAATCAAAATGTGACTGAAGATCAGGGATTTCAGTAGCCTTTGGAACAGGTTTTGTGATGTCAAGTAATATGTAATATGCATGCTAATAAGCAACTAGTTAAGAGACCCTAAATTAAAGTGTTACCGATACTCTTAATCAACCCACAAAAGTAAGAACAAATCTTTTATTGTTTATACTGTACAAAAGAAACCAGGGGCCTCTGAAGGTGAACATACAACAATAATCGCAATGTTTCTAGAAACGATAAATAAAACGTCCATATGCACAAAATATTGCTAAATGCATCCTACTATATAAATTACAGTTCAGTAAATGACTCTTTGTCACATTTGATCCATGATTGATCTGGATTTTTAATGTGACATACATTTTCTGAGGAAAAACTGCTTTTATTGAAAGGTCACATTTTTTACCTCCAGCAGTGATAACAATTTCAGTTCTTCTGAATGATCACACTGAAGAGGGCAAATTAAATTATCTTAATTTCCTAGCAGGAAAAGAATCTCTACTCATAAAGTGACGCATAAAGGCTCTATAATCATTCTATGCACATGAATTGAGAAGGCAACAGTTTATTACAGTTTTATTATATATATATATATATATATATATATATATATATATATATTTAATCGATTAATCGCATCCAAAATAAAAGTTTTTGTTTACATAATATATGTGTGTGTGCTGTGTATATTTATTATGTATATATAAATACACACATAGAATATATATTTTGAAAATATTTACATGTATTTACATGTACAGTATATATTTATATTCATATAATTTCTATTATATATATAAATATATTTAATATACAAACATAACATATTTTGAAATATACATGCATGTGTGTGTGTTTATATATAAATAATAAATATACACATATATTATGTAAAGAAAAAAATATATTTTGGATGCGATTAATCGTTTGACAGCACTAATACATACATATATATATATATATATATATATATATATATATATATGAATTTTGACTAGTTCTATCAAGCGACAGTCTTGGCAGATGTGACAATATATAAATGTTTTTAGTATGCAGTTATCACAAACTTCTAAATAACTGTGTTACCTTTTACATTTAAAATCATTTCCCACTGCAAAGAGGAATAGCAAATTAAAACAAGTCAGCCTGATTTCAACAATATCAGTGCCAAATAGCCAAATTCCTGTTACATCTGTGATCCTGAAATTACACCCACAAATAAAGCCAATCATGACATCAGGAAACATAGAACACGAAGAGCTTTGCAGTGATCATCGTGAATGACCCAAATATGTTGATCTACTCTTAAACTGCTTATATACTGATGTTATTTAACTATGCAAAGACAAATGACGTAAAAACTGACATTTCCTGCAAAATCTGACATAACTGTTCCAATTCTATCATTTGATTCTATCATCATTTCGAGCACACTTTTATGTACCTGCATAGTATTTATCATTTATAACCAACAAAAATCTTTCATAGTGAACCTTTGAGATATTATCAAAGCAATGTGTACTTACAGTCTACTTACCCAAAAAAGTAACGAGTAATATAAGGTAACAACATGGGTTTAGGTTTAGGTTATTACCCATTTAGTGTAAATACTATAATAAGTAGATGTACATAAAGAACTCATGACGTTATTTATTTTTATTTTTATTTTTTTGTAAATCTGAGAACAGACTTGTGATTCAATATAGACTCTTATCCATTTTTACTCACCTTGACTCAACTTGAACTCAAATTTAAGACTTGAACAAGCCCATAGCTTTGTTAAATGATATACATTCTTTGGAAAGGAAATGAAGGAATGTAACCTGCTGGAATAATCTTGAGACTAGATTTATAAAAAAAATAAATAAATAAAGGCATTCAGCTGAAAACATTAACACGCCCCTGATTTCAGGAATGTTCCCTATTAATTCTGATTTGTATGGTTTATATTGTTGACTCCTTACCTCACTTCAGCTTCATAAAACAGCATCAGAATGAATAAAAATGGTAAGTACTGTCTAAATGACGCATAGATGAGCAGAACGTCCTCAATTGTTGAAAATGAAACAGCCAAGAAAAACTCTGAATCCTCTTCCCAGAAGTGCAACTATTTTCCAGGATGAGTGCATGCACAGGATCATTGATGATGAAGGTAAGGAAAATTATTTATAAAAGTGTTTAAATGTTCTGTACAGTATGTATTATTTAATGGTGACCTCTATGGCCAATATGACTATTATTGGAACTTCTAACTCTTAATCACTCTGGTAACATTTTAGATTAGAGAACACTATTTACTATTAATGAGTTGCTATTGGCTTATTGGCTGTTCATCAGTACTAAAGCAAATACGAATGCCTTATTCTGCATTACCATAAACTAGATCCCTTAACCTGACCCCATATCTAAACGTAAACATATACAGCAGATACCTTACTTACTAAGGTGTTCTCTATTCTAAAGTGTTACCATAATTGTTATCTCTGTTGAAGAAGTCTTCCGATCAGCATTTTCCTTTTTAAGTGATTCTCTTTTTAAGGTTATCTCCTGCTCAACCAATTAGATTTTTCATTTCTTAAATATATGATATATTTATTCTACTGTAAAAAGTGGTAACCTGAAGTTATTACCTTTAAAGAGCTATTTCAACCCAATTTAACCCATTAAAAGTTTGTTTATAAGTAAAATGAATGTACTGTACAGTATATAGGTTGGTTCCGTAATGTTAAATAATCATTTTGGACTTAAATAAAACCAGTTATTTTAGTTTTTTTATTTTAGTTTTTTTTCTCTCAGTGTACATGGAGGCTTCAGCTTCATAAACCTGGATTTAAGGATAAAGTTAAGCCTCTGTTAATGATTTTAATTGGCTAAAATGTCACATTTGTAGATGGTACGTGTAAAAGACTGTACGTTATACACAGACTTGTAATGTTTGTGTTTGCATAGCATCCTGCCAAATAAATTACTTCAAAATTCATTATAAACTTCACGGTTCATACTGAACACTAGCATTTTAACAGCTTTGGCTTCTATTACTATTACCTACAACTTTTGCCTCCTCCTAATTTGCTGTTCATTAATAGTCAGTAGTTGTTGAGTTTAGGTATGGCATAGGATTAGGGATCTAAAATATGGTCATGCAGAATAAGATATGTGCATTTTAAGTACTAATAAACAGCCAATATGCAGGTAATATGCACGCTAATAAGCAACTGCATAATAGTGAGAACTGGTCCCTCAACTAAAGTGTTACCACTTATTTCTACATCTGAAAATCAAAAGAGGAGCATCACAAACTCCTCCTTTTCCTTTTGCTTCTCCTTTGGAATGCTATGCAAATTCTATTCTCTGAATACAGATAATAGTATTCGTTACGTACAACTTTGCTATCCACACAGCAACTGAATCTTTTTTTATGTCTGAAGAGTCAAACTCTGTAAACTCTTCTTGTGAAGCCCAGCGTCAGCCATGTCAGAGCTGTGGCTTCAGGAAAGGAAAACCTGGTTATTCGTAACTTAATACAAACGTGCGGCAGTTGCTTAGAAACCCAAACACGGCTGGGCGGCCCAGAGGTCAGGGGTTCAGGCATGGCTCGGGGCGAGCGACGTGAAATTCTGTTACCTGTTTGACTGTATCTCCATGCATGGCTAACAGACGCGCGCTAGCTCTGTTTTTAACGAGGGGCCCCTGCCTCCCACTGCGGCGCGCTTTAATTGTGTGTCTTGAAAGCAAGCCACTTTTGAGAAAGCATTCTATTCCACATCGTGTAAACTTATGAGTGGGGAAATTACGCCTGCACTTAGAGGCATCTTTAAATAAAAGCAGTAAAATATATTCATTCTGAAACCCTTCTCTAAGTTCTGGGCTTTTTTTTTTTTTCTTTTTTCAGGCTGTTTAACGACGAGGCTATCGAAGAGGGATAAAATGCATTGGCTGCGGAGCAACAGCTGGCAGGAGACACAGATGCACTTGGTCACCTCTTTGCCTCCTGCATCTCGTTAAGAAAACAAACATTTCAAATGCTTCTTTGCATGTTATGCAAATATGCATCCAATGCCTGAAAAAATACTATAAACAAACAAGTGCTGCAAAGGCTGAATGTTGTATCTGTGCAAACAGAAGTGAGGTGAATATATCCAATTGAAACTTTTGCAAATATGCATGCAGTGAACTAAACATGCTATACAGAAATAAATAAATTAATAAATGAAAAATCGAATAAAATAACACTGAAATTAAAATAAAATAAAAGCACATGAAGTTCCCTTATGAAAAAATGCACTTAATTGTATTAAATTGTATTGCAATTATAGTTTTTTTTAACCGTACACCGTAAATTATTAATTAAACAAATAAAACAAAGATTATTGCAGAATGCTTTGCAAGAAAACTCTATTTGAGTTTTTAAACTTTAAAATTGCACATTTAATGCAATGTGTTACTTGCTTTTACTTTGTAATTGTTTATAAAGTTAATTTACTTCATTAATTGATTTAATGTAATTATTTCTTAGTAATTTCTGAGTAAAAATTGTGTCTATAAGTTTTTTACAGTGTTTATAAAATAATATTATTGAGTAGTCTTTCATGACTGTTCCTTAACCTACCTTTTAAAATTTGTACTTTGTAATAATGTCAAATTAAAACTTTTAAATCATTGTTTAATAATGTTGACAAACATAGCCACTAAAGTACATGTAAAATACTTCATTTTATCTGAAGTGTTTTATTCAATATTATATTTAATGTCGGTATATATTTTAAATGCACTGAATTAAAGCTTACGACTTACAAATTGCATTAAAGCAGCTGATATTTTGTTTTGACGTAAATGCTAGTCGGGACAGTAGCCTACACTTTTTTCATTATGAAATTATGTGTAAACATGCACTTAAATTCTACTTAAGTGGGTAAAAATCACTCTTAAGTTCACCTAACTGCATTTAATATCAATTTAATCTATAATCTATTTTCATTTAAATTTCAACAATTGTCCGAAAACATTACATTTAGTTTACAAATATATTCTTTAAAAAGTTAATTTTTAATGCTCAAGTGCACTTCCTTTTCACAAGGTCTATAAGACTATACTTTTTTACTGTGCAATAGTCAGCATTAGGAGCAAAAAAAAAAAAAAAAACTCTGTTTTGTGTTAACGGTAGTTAACAAAACGCAGCAAATTGTGAAGCTGTCAAAACAGTCAAGTCAAAGCGATCTGTTCCACAGCGTCTGGAATCTCCATAAACCCCTGCAGCCCGTCTCAGAGCGAGTCTGGTCTTCATTTGAGCTTCCTGATACAAATGAAAATGTGCAATGTCCAACACCAGCGTGGCATGACTCGGGAGCCCACGGTCCCCAGTCGCGCAACAGCTTCGCAATGCGATGTAAAGCGTGTCCTACACTTCGGAGCATGTGGTTTTGATTCCTGAATGTTTTATTGCCGAACAATGTTTCTGCCTTGGAGCGCAGCAGCATGTATAAAGAGCATATTGTCCCTCGGTGCCCACCCTCAGCTCATATATGACATCAGTGCGGCTCCGGCTGGCATGTTTGGCTTTACTAGTGCGTCCTGTCACTGACCAATCACTGCGCTGCAGTGGCTTCTATTCGACTGCTGCCTATCTGTCCGCATGCTTATCTTCAGTGGCACGATTTTAATAGACATTAGTCTGTCTGCACCGGGTTGCGGCTGTAAAATCAAACCGCAATGACCAGGCTGCGCTTAAACGATAGCCAAGATGTGAGATCAAAGAGGGACATTTCAGCATGCCAAGCCAAGCACTGTTAGCTAAAGCTCTTAAAGAACACGGCTAGCGTATAAAACGGAACGAAACAAGAAAACGAGGGCTATTACACACACATCGGGTTAATGGAAATATAAAACCTCAGACAGCAACGATCCACCCGCCCTCGTTGTAAAAGCTTATGTGACGGGAAATATTTCTGTGGGAACTGATATCATTGGATAAAACCCTCCGAAGCGTCTTGACACCACAGACAGATATAATCACAACCACAGTTTTGGCTGCAGGCTAAATAATGGAGGGGAAATAATTCTATTATATGCAGTCCAACTTTGTTCATTTTAATGGCTGATTTAGAAATCGATTAAATACTTTAAAAAATAGTGCTCTGTTTCGCATCCCACTATAGATAATGCAAGCGTTTGGTCAAATTAAAAGGAAAGTTCACCCAAAAATGAAACAGTTGCCGGTAGCCATTGACTTCCATATTGTGGAGTCAGTGGCTACCGGCAAGTGTTTGGTTTCCAGCATTCTTCAGAATATCTTCTTTTGTGTTCCACAGAAGAAAGAAATTCGGTAACGCTTTATTTTAAGGTCTCTTAACTAGTTGCTTATTAGCATGCATATTACTAGAATATTAGCCATTTATTAGTAGTAATTAAGTCAAGTCAAGTCAAGTCACCTTTATTTATATAGTGCTTTTAACAATACAGATTGTGTCAAAGCACTTAACAGTATCAAATTGGAGGATAGAGTGTCAGTAATGTATAATGATAAGATTAAACACTCAATTTTCAGTTAAAGACATTTCATTATTGAATTCAGAGATGTCATTGTCTAGCTCAGTTTAGTTTAAATAGTAGCTGTGCAATCAAATCGGCGATAATCGCTAGAAATTAAGTGTCCCCAACTGATTGTCCCCAATTAAGCACATATTAATGCCTTATTCTACATGACCTTACTCTACATCCCTAATCCTACCCAATACCTAAACTTAACAACTACCATACTAACTATTAATAAGCAGGAAATTAGGAATTTATTGAAGTTAATAGCGAATAAGTGTTCCCTGTTCTAAAGTGTTACCAGAAATGCATACAGGTTTGGAACAACATGAGGGCGAGTAATGGAGACAAAATTTTAATTTTGGGGTGAACTACCCCGTATTGTTTTATAATTTTGCATAAATAAACTCCCTACAGATTTGAAATATATTCTCTCTAAAAAGTCAAGTCAGAGTAAGTTTTCAGGGTTGTTACTAAGGGGTGAATATCTGAGGAAGGTAGAACGAAATTTTCTGAAATTGAGAAAACGTTATTATTATAAATCAAATAGAATTATATTCTAGCTCTTTTTGAACTGTATAAAAGTAGCTACAAAGGAAGAAAAGAATTTGAAAGAAGTAATAATGTATACATGATTTAACAAACTGCAATACATGATTACAGGAAAATGTTTTTGAAAAATGATATAATACATTGGATATACTGTATACCATAAATTCTGGGGTTAGTATTTTTTACATGTTTGAAAGAAGTCTCTTATGCGCATCAGGGCTGCATTCATTTGATTAAAATACAGTAAAAACACTAATATTTTTTACTATTTAAAATAACTACTTTTTGTGTGAATATATTGTAAAATGTAATTTATTTCTGTGATCAAAGCTGAATTTTCAGCATCATTACTGCAGTGTCACATGATCCTTCAGAAATCATTTTAATATGCTGATTTGCTGCTCAAGAAACTCACCTTTTGTGGAACCTGCAATGCTTCTTTTTTTTTTTTTTTTTTTTTTGCAGTAGGCTTTAATGCATCATTGCTGAATAAAAAGCATTAAAAATCTTACTGACCCTAAACCTTTGAATGGTATATTTATGCAGTGCATGATTTATGCATGATCAGAACATTGATATGTCATTGCTAGTGTGCTCTTGTGTCATCCATTGCTTCATCCATGAAAATCAGAAAAATAGTGATGGTTACTTTAGGAAACACCATGAATGCTTATTAATATTGTTTAATATTGCTTAACAGAAGGTTTTTTGATCTTATTGATTATTATTGTGAATAATTATTGGAATGTGCTAGATGGCATTCATCTGTGTGTTATTTAGCTCTGGCTCACTCAGGCTGGCATCGGATCTTCTCTGAGCAGAATGCTGAAGCGCTGCTTTCATTGCTTGCAGGTGATGCAGGATAAACTCTGTTATTTACACAGCTGTGTACGCACATCTCGCTCCAAGAAGACATGCTCTTATTCCAAATCAAATTTCCCTGTCCTCCATCTATTCATCCGTCCAGCGGAATCCAGAACGGAGCAGGAGTTTGGGTTTGGTGAGCAGCATCAACAACCACACTGATGATCCACAGCAGTCGTAGATTTGGCACAGCCCTGGACTAAATTACACCCATTTAATGTCAGTCCCACTTAATTAGGCCGTTACGTGTGAAGACAGGTTCATAAACCTGCAATGATGAGACCGCCCTTAGGGTTTTACATTCAGCATGAATATACAGCGCTAAAGCTTTGCATAACAATCAGAAATAAGATAACCGTAAGTGTTTGGGGAATTATGATAGATTTTAGTAGATCAATATTTATTTTATTTACTGTTATCTTTATGGCACAGCACTAGATGCATTTTATTATTATTATTATTATTTAAGACTAAGATTCAATATTGTTTGCCCAAAGATGAAAATTCTGTCATCATTTACTCACCACGTTGTTCCAAAAATGTTGGTAAGCAAAGCTATTGACTTCCATAGTATTTATTTATTTTGCCATACTATGGAAGTATATTATTATAGAAATATATTACTGTAAAAGAATATATTTAAGCATGAAGTAAATGTTTGTGGACATTTTATTTGTAATTAAACACAAATTATTATAGTTTAAATTTATATTAAACGTAATTAGATGAACTTAAGAATGGTTTTTGACCCATTTTGTACTTTAGCACATCAAAATAAGTGTCGACTTCTTTAATGCATGACAAAATTATTCAAATATAATGATTTTAAATGTACTTTAAGGTAAAACTGAATATTTGATTTGAATACAAAGTGTACAATTTAAAAGAGCACTTAAGTGAGTTAAGTGTCATGAAAGTGTCTTTAAGTATATTTAAGTGGCCTTTTATTTCATTAATATTTGATTATCAGTTTTTTTAAACTTTTAGGAGTTAAAGTACAATTGCACTTTCAATATAATGAAGTGCACTTATTTTTCACAAGAGCAGAAATCTATTAGTCAGATGTCAATAATTGCTGTACAAATGCAGTTTAATGTCTATATCTGGTGGATTATTAGTGGTATTGCAACGTAGGTAAAAACGCAGCTCAATGGATAGTACCTTTAACCAGTGCAAATCAAGAGTACCTTGTATTATATCAGTAACAAGATGACTGGATGTATGAAATATCCATATATCAGGCTTGTGATTTACAGACGTATTATCTCACATCATGAATGAGCATCTGTGAACATGAGCTCTGCAGCTCCGCTCTCACTCGGTGAGCTTATTATATAAAAGAGTGCATTCAAATCAAATTTTCTAAAATACATCCATACATCCAACACTTATCCATTTTCCAAAACGTGTGTCATTACAAGGGTCTCAGGTGTGGATGTCCAGTTTCTAAAATGACTTCCTAATTAGTTAGCCTAACTATTTAAGGCGCAATCTGAGAAAAAGCTGCATGAAAAAAAAAGTGCTGCATCTATTGGTATGGTAAATATAAACAGTGTTATAATATTATAATATAAGGGTCTTGTTATCATTGTAACCAAGCCCCAATTCATTTCTTTACACAGGCTCAAAATATGACCAACAAATCTGAAAGAGAAAAAAAAAAAAAACATTTAATTGGATCCATGAGTCTAACATTAAAAATGACATTCAGAGACATTAAATACATCTTTGTTTATTCTTCAACAGAATTATTGCCACTTTCCTGTCTTTTTTAACCTGAACCCATTTTTTTTTTTTTTAAATCCTTTGATTTAATTTGAACACAAATGTACACTATTTTAGAAATTGAATGACTACAGTGATCACACCTTAATTTATAGGATTAATTTTATAGATTTAGGTGACACTGGGGGGTGGGGGGGGGGGGGTACAATTCTCATGTATGACCATATTTGCATGGTTAAAAAAAAAAAAAAAACTATAGTGTAGGTCTAAACTTGAAATGTATTACACAGAACTGTATTGAAATTTGTCTACAACAAACAAACACCCTCAAATGACCACATTTTTAAAGATTTACTCAGTACGCTTGTTTAAATAAACAAATACATTTTAATAGGCATATTAGCATTGCACATGTACCTGATTGGTAAAACGGGATTTCCTCCGAAGGATTTGATTCTGCTGTATTTGCACGGTGAGCTCTTCCGATGTGAAATGTGATGCTTTGTCGCCCTCTTTTGGTAAAACAGTTCAGAGTCATTAACATGAGCAAATTCACCGCTCAACTCTTGATTTGACATATACACACTTCAGTAAAGTCTCTTTTATTAAATAGCCATTTTCACATGCGTTTGAATATTTTATTATTAGTTTTAGTAGTAGCGGAAGTAGTAGTTGTAGCCTATGGAAGCATATGTATATCACGATGAAATGCAATCCCAAGTGTCCTACCCCTAAATCTAAATGCATTTAGTAAAAACAGCATTTAAATGATAATTTTGCTACAGTTTTTGCTTGGACATGATGACTAATCAATTTGGGTGATACATTTTCATTTTAATTTTGCAACTTTAAAATATTTTTTAATTTGCATATTAAAACTAGTGTAGAAAATGGCAAATTTAAATTATATTATTGAATTTTCATTTTCATTTTGCACTAAATGTTGCACGTATGGTATGGGAAAATGTAAATTTAAATACAGAAATACATGGCCATTTTACATATTACATTGCAAACTGAATTTTGCTACACATATGCCTCCATAGTAGCCTAGCAGTAAAGACTATTGCCATTTGTGGGGGAAAAACAACAACAACAACAAAATTTGACTTTAAAATTGAGCTTTTTAAAAGTTTTCACAGTAAAATCCCACACTTTTGAGTGGCCCGGTGTGAAAACAGCTTTTCAATCTAGGCTAATTTAAAGTTTGTCCTTTTCAGAAAGACTCTAAAACTAAGGGGAAAGAGCACAAGATGGTTTTAGACTGAATATTATGGCCTGTTGTGCTTCAGTGACACTCTGAGTAGCCAAAAACATGATTGAGCTGCTAATTTAGCTGTTATGGGCCCTTTCCCCCCATGACGCTAATGATAATTAACATGCAAATGAGCTCAGGGATGTGAGGTGGGGGCAGCAGAGCTCTGTTCATTAAGGCCTTAATTACTGTTTGAAAACTGAAACATCAGGGTTATAAATGGAGGTTTTTCATGTAATGGCTTGGATAATAATTAGGGCTTGAACATGCTCTTATAACTGCTGTTTTGGACATTACTTCTGGGTCTTATGGATGGACAGCAGCCCCAAACTTTGGCTTTACTCACCAATACACTTCTAACATGTTTAAAAACTAATAAAGTGTGTAAAAGTTGTTCTTTATACTTTCCAAAGGAACTAAATGATCTCTGCCCAATAGAGAACCTTTAAGTACCCTAAATATTGAAATAAACTTTTTTTTTTTTTTTTTTTTTCCTTCTCCAAAATGTGTTTAAATTGCCAAAGTCTCCAAAATAATTTGATTAATTATACAATGAATTGAAACTTTCAGCCTTGGCATATTAATGTCCAACTTAAAGGACCTTTAATTAGTTTCCTTTAATTAAGTAGTACATTAAAATGTATTGTGCCTGTCAGAAAGTGAAGTCATTGTACCATTATCATAATACATGATCATGGATCTTAATTTCATAATATGCATCAACAGCCAATAGCAAATCCACTAGGGGTGGAAAAAAAAAAACACTCAGTAATCTCAAAATATTCATAAATGTACAACAGCCCAACTTTATTTACTTATTTATTTATACAATTAAGAGACATCAGAGATACTATCACCAGCGTCATGTGAGAAATCATGTCACAACATGTTTTCATGAATTTTTCAGATGCAAGCATGTGGTTATGTGATATAGTTTGAGAGAGCTTGCTGAACAGATTAAGGCGAACAAAACATGCTTAGTGAGCAGGTAATCGTTTTTGGTTAAACTCGGCCAGATTTCTCTTTTGCAGAATTACAGGGGAGAAAGTGTGATTTCATAAGACGTGCAAGTCTTTTATTTCAAAGAAAGTTAAAGAATTATGAAAACACTTTAAAGAGTTCCCACACTTAAAGACTCCATGAGTTCAATTTTTTTTTTTTTTTTTCAGATGAGGAATTTCTAAAGAAATGATTGAGATCACACAAAGATATCTAAAGTAAGTCTAGCCAAAGAGTAAACTTTTTAGATTACTTTTTATCAAACTTGTTTTAAACTTACCATTAAACATAGCATATTAATTTTTTTTTAAAAAAAGAAGAAAACACAAGAAAGGAAATATATTCCATTTTTTTTATATTGACATCAGAAAATGCATTAAGCATTACATTAGAGAAGTTAATACACTGTAAAAAAATAAAAATAAATAAATAAGTTGAGCCAACGTAAAATTAAGGCAACCAGCTTCAGCAGATTTTTGAGTTTGCTCAACTTGTTGTTTTAAGTTTATACAACAAAAATTTGAGAATCTCACACAAAAATAAGTTGAGCAAGCTCAAAAATCAGCTGAAGCTGGTAAAAAATGTTTTTTAAGTTCGCTCAACTATTTTTTTTTATAGTGTAGAGAGCGAATAGTGAATTAATAAAAAGCTTATTAAAAATGTAAAAATAATTTACCAACACTTTGTTTAGCTGCGCGTCAATATGACCATTAAGTGACAACAAAGAACACATGTGAATGTGTTAAATTATTTGAAATATAAATATTTTAAGTAAATATTTTATTTTAAGTTGTTTGGCTGACGAAAAAAAAACAAAAAAAAAACATGAAAACAACGAAATCACACGTAAGGTCTTCCAGGTTTGAAATATTTTTGTTCAGACTTCCAGAATCAATAGTTACTGTAGCTCACTCTAAATATGATGAAGACAGTGTTTAGTAACTTATTGTTTCATAAATGGTCTAATTTCTTGAGAGGTGCTATTTTCAGCCAAGCATGCTTGCACATTTATTTATACATTTGTGAATATAATCTAAATGGTATGACATTGGGATTTTTAGAGAGGAAAATTTATGAATAGATGAAGATAGATGAAGATCCTTGACTTCAACTATTAATGTGCATCATATTGCCATTCGTTAAAAACTGTTGGGTCTGTTTAAAAAAAAAAAAAAATGGAAAAAAAAAAAAAAAAAAGAAAGTGAAGATATATTTGCCCCAACTGTAAACAAACTTCAAGGATTTTTTTTCCCCCCCAATTGTATTTTTTTAATGTGTGCATGTGCCTATTAAAAGAATGAAATGGCAACTCATGCTTTGCAAGCGTCATTTTAGAAAGAAAAACTGACATTTAGCTTAGCCTTTACAGAGACAAATCAAGCTATAATTCATTTTTCAACAGTGTCACTTTATTTCATCTAACTAATAGCGAATGACAATAAATTACAACGGTTCGCATGCTCATCTATACATTACTGTTGACAGGTACCTTTCTCTTTCTAATGGATCTTCTGGAGACGAATGCAAAAAAGCAGCAAAATATAAAGTGCACATCACAAGAGCTTCTCCCGACGACGTTCTTGAACACTTGGCACACGTCATAATCCAAACGAAACGGGTTAGCATACACTAGATCATACATATGCAGGAACTAACAGGTTAGTAATGCATCACACACATTTACAGTCTGATTACATTTCAGATGTGGATGAATAAACGTATAATGCAATTATATGCGTAACTGGCATCCAGGTTTACATAAATCTGCTTTTCCTATCCAATTCATACATAAATAATAGCATATTAATTTGTCCCATGTTGAAACTAAACAAATGATTAGAAAAACAGTGCAGGTGCAGTGCAGGGGGTGAAGAGGCACTACAATATATTGCTGATTTCATTCAAAACAATTAGATTTTTAATGTCGCCACATCAAGATTTTGGGAACAGGGTGACAAAAATATAATTATTTAGATTTGCTCAGATTGACTCACACACACTGAGTGGAATGGAGACGCAGCGTACCGCTTACGTAACGTCACATCTGTGACAAAGACCAAAGAGGAAATCCCACGTTAAGCTGATGCACGCAGTCAGATTCATTACAAGGCATGCGAGAGCCCATTTACAAGACATCTCACTTTTTGCAACGTGCTGTGGCATACTAACAAATCTCTCTGGGAATCTATACAACACAATCTGCACAAAGGCCAAGCACTTCACATGACCTCTTACCTCAAGAATAAATAATTACCTTGTATTAAATACAAAAGAAACAAAGTGTACAAAACAAAAGAAAGCTCTCTTCAAAGTGGCACGACACCGTAGTCTCAAATGCAAAAAAACAAACAAAATACTGATAGAAAAAAAAAAAAAGAAATATGTGATGAGCAGTATTTGGTACGCTCAAATAAATGGCTGAAAGCATGGCTAGGTGTTCGATTATCTGCAGTAGATATTAAAAGTGCAGCAGTGTGGAGCTCGTAGTGTTCAGACGGATCTCTATCGACCCTGTTGAAGGTACTGCTGGGTAAACATGTTGAGTTCACTGTCCAGCCAGCCGGCTTTATTCCTGTAGGAACCATAAAACATGTAGTTAGCATTTTTAATTTGTGTCAACTTTCAGTTAACAAAATAAAATGAACAAAACCAATTTATTTTTGCCCAATAAGCTTTGCAAAGGCCAGTGAACTAGTTTTACCCCTGCTAACTTGCGTTATAACTTGCGAGATATTTAAAATGTGTCTCTAATTTGAACCACAGAGGCAAAAAAAAAAAAAAGAATTTCTGCAAATCAGTTCAATGACACATTTGCAGCATTTCAAACATTTTCAAAACATAGATGCAAGTAAATATTGATATTTATTAGTATGTATATACTGGTGAGTTTATAAATAAAAATGTTTAGATATCATTCCAGTAATACCTGTTTTTAAAAGGGATGCACCAATACCACTTTTCCAGTACTCGCCCGATACCGATACTTTTATTTTTGGTACTTGCTGATACAGAGTACCGATACCGATACCGATATTTCCATTGCATTTGTACATTTTTTTTAAATATTGGGTACAGAAAACAAAAGAGTATGTATAATGTTAGTTGGTTAACTTCATTTGTCAAATAGACACAGTCAAACCAAAATTTATTCAGACACCTTCAACATTTCTCACATTATCACAGTTTATTCGCTAAAGTTTAGAAAATGGTAATAAAATATGACAAGAAGTCAGACTTAAACTGTGTCAGAACAAATTCAGCTTGATAATGTCAAATAACTTTGATAGAAAGGTATGTGATGGATTACGATCAACCAAAAAGTATTCAGACAGGTGTTAGTATTGCCATATTTACACAACTGTCAATACTTAGTCGGGCAACCCTTAGCCTTAATGACAGCCTGTAGTCTCCTGGGTGTCCTGTCAACCAGGTTCATGCAAACCTGAACTTCAGTTTTTTCCCAGACTCAGTCTGAATCATTTTTGGTCCCAGATTTGTATCAATTTTACTGGTAGTCCACTGTATGAAGAATTTTTGGGTAGGCTATATGTCACAGTTTACTTTATTTTGCTATCCTCACTAACTTAAATGAACTATAGTGTCCTGCACACACTAGTAAAAATTTATCAAAAATTATATTTGGTCTCTGAATAATTTTTGGTTTGACTGTATATCCTTTGGTTATTTTAACACTTAATTATGCCCATTAAAATGTATTTTACAAGTTTTTGTTACTTTCACTGTTCATTTTTTGCTCTATGGTAAACCATCTTTAATTTAATAGCATTAGAGCTTCTCCATTGCGGGGAACCACTCGTTATAAATCTCCTAACTGTGATATTTTCAGAAATAGAAGTCGTGTTTTTTTCATCTGAAACGTGCTGCGATTTATATTTCAAAGGCACTCATATAATGCAGAAACACTCATGAAGCAAGCAAAACGCACGCATGTATTTGTACTGGTGCAGAATGAGAGGGACAAGTACAGAGCAGCCTCACGCATTTCACACAGGCTGCTAGATTCACTTTCGCCAGAAAGTCGTGTATGCTTAAGGTTGAAAATAAATTATGTTTATAGTGAATGCTCCTATAAATTGTCTTATATTTACGATTTAGTTTCAATCTAAATGATGCGTGCCGAAACATCAATAAAGATCACACAACAGAAGTGCGCTCTCTCTCTCTCTCCCTCCCTACCGTTAAATAACTTGTGCATTGTTTTTGACATATCTGACCGAATTACAAACTTTCCAGTTATGTCTGTGAGAAAGAGATATTCTCTTGTGCATCTGCGCCGCCGCGCGCTCAAGCCACTCAGCGTGCTTTGCTTATCAGCTCGCACACATCAGCTATACAAGCATTAATACTGAATGTTTAACATTATATTCATTGCACACATATACTTCGTATACATCTTTAATCTCTAATAACTCCATTCTGCGGTCTGTTGTTCTGTTGCCGGTGTTTCTTTGTCTGAATACGGCACTTATCACATGCTGTGTGGTATCGGAGCATTTTAACGAGTACGAATGCAGGAGCTCAGTATCGGGCATCCCTAGTTTGTCTTGATCATTTTAATTAGAATTTTGCATTCTTTTATTTCTGTTTAGTTTAAATGGTTCTAATTGCAAGAAAGAAATTTTTAGTCCATTTACATTGTAAAAATTTGGGGTTTGTAAGACCTTTTAAATGTCTTTGAAAGAAGACTTTTATGTTCACCAAAGCTGCATTAATTTATGCAAAAACACAGTAAAAATTTAATTTAATACATTTTAAAATGTAATTTATTCCTGTGATAAGAAAGCTGAATTTTCAGCATCATTACTCCAGATTTTCATCATTTGTTTTAGGGCTGCACGATATATTGCATGCGATCATCATGCGCATATCGTCAGTAAAGCTGGTTCTGTGATTAGCGCTAAATCTCCATCACCTGTTTTCAAATGAAGCGGCATTTAATACACAGAGCCGTAGATCACTGACGAGCTATGCAATATCACGTTCAATATCACAGGCGATTCGTCTGCGATTATTAGGGCGAATTGCATAGCTTGTCTGTGTATTAAATGCCGCTCCATTTGAAAACAGGTAATGGAGATTTACGACTAATCACGGAACCGGCTTTACTGACGAGATGTGCATGACAATCGCATGCAATATATCGTGCAGCCCTAATTTTTTTGATAAATATAAACTTCAAAAGAATAGCTTTTATTTGAACTAGAAATCTTCGTAACATTATAAATGTCTTTACTGTCACTTTTGAACATTTTAATGCATCCTCTCTGAATAAAAGTATTAATTTCTTTAAGTTTTACAAAAAATTAAAAGGTTTTACTGACCCCAAAGCTTTAAACTGTATATATTGTCACAGTATACTATTCCTGAACAAGACAACATATAAACGGACTGCAGCTAAACAGCAAATGCACAATCAAACAGTCATATGTGATATCTCAGACTCTCACCTGAGCAGCTTGGCTTTACTCTGCAGGCCGTCCAACTGTTCGATCTTGCTGTTCAAATCCCCAATTTCATCCTCCAGCTGCTGTCTGGTCACGTCCACCTGCTGACAGAGCTGAGAGAAGGTGCTGGCCAGCTCCCTGTCACAAACAAACAGTGATTTAGAAGGAAACAATGTCTGAAAAACACAGAATCAAATCACTCATAACATACACTTCATATATTTCATTTCTCCACTAGAGGGCAGCAGTGGTGTTCAAAGTGCTTATATAAAGTCTGAATGACACAACAACATTTGCATTAAAGTCCAGATTAACTCTAGTTCTATCAAACAACCTACAATCTGGATTATACTGGATTAAGAGGCTTTGTATGATGTCAAACTACCTTCCATGATGTGATTTGTTTGTTTGATGGATGTACACTACCATTCAAAGGTTTGGGGTTAGTGCATCACTTGCCCACCACTGTTGTTTTTTTTGTTTTTTTTATAGTAATAAAAACCATTTAGTTGAGTTAGAGAATAGACACTACAGTTAAATCTGAACGCGACTGCTCGCATCACAGATCAGATTTAATTTATCACTTGAGGAGAAGCTGACAAGAAGAGTGAGGTGAGACAGACAAGACGATGGCGGAAGAGTTTCAAAACAAAACCCAAGGGAAAGCGAGGGAAAAACCACGGTGATACCGGTATTATCGGTGTTGTCACACGTCGATTAACTGGTGGGAAAATTTACTCACCATCACAACCCTACAATTGAGCAGCAATAAGCATATTACAATGATATCTGAAGGATCGTGTGACACTGAAGCCTGGAGTAATGATGCTGAAAATTCAGCTTTGCATCAAAGCAATAAATTCCATGTTTAAATATATTAAAATACAAAAGTAAAACATTTTAAAAAATTAAACAATAATGTACAAGATAAAAGCATAATAAAATGGGAATATTCAGCTTTAGTGTTGTTCCTGGCACCAAACAAAGAGAAAGATCTTGATTTGACAACTTGATACACAACTTATAAAACAGACTGGATCATGTAGGATTCGGCCTGACTTTGCTACAGTTCAAGCACAGGCAGAGACTTACTGCTGAACCTGATGGCTGCAGTTGGATCCCGTGTAGCTGACGATGAGCTGTAGTTTCTCGCTGGCGTAGTCCACAAACTGTCTTTTAAAAGCTCTCTCTTTGGCCCTTGTGGTCCAGGTGAGTCTCTCATACACATACAGCAGCCCATAGAGACCCACAGACAGAGCGATGAGCCTCCAGCCCACTGCCTTCCAGATCTGAGACACAAACACAATCACACCGCTTTGATATTCCCAGTTATGATGACTGAAGTCCTTAGACAAGGAGATGACATGATGGTGAGTAAATGAAGACAGGTGTGGAAAACATATAGGCACATATGCATTTTGGTGCATTAGAGATATATGTGACCCTGGAGCACAAAACCAGTCTTAAGTAGCACGGGTATATTTGTAGCAATAGCCAACAATACATTGTATGATTTTTCTTTAATGCCAAAAATCATTAGGATATCAAGTAGAGATCATGTTCCATGAAGATCTTTTGTAAATTTCCCACCGTAAATATATCAAAACTTAATTTTTGATTAGTAATATGCATTGCTAAGGACTTTAAAGGCGATTTTCTCAATATGTTGATTTTTTTGCACCCTCAGATTGCAGATTTTCAAATAGTTGTATCCAAGGGCGTAGTTTTGGTTTGAACATTGGGGGGGTTGAAGTGGGCCCCGGGTCATGCGCCCTCTTAAGGTTTATTTATTTGTTTGTTTGCTTAAATGTTTATTTTTGTAAAATGTTCTTTTGTGCTATCCACCACACATGCAAAGTTGGTTGATTGCGTAACTGCAATAAAGTATAAATATTGGGAGGGTTGTACTTGCTAGTTTTGGTTATTTGGTTATTAAACTACGCCCTTGGTTGTATCTTGGACAAATATTGTCCTATCCTAATAAATCATAAATCAACGGAAAGCGTATTTATTCAAATCTCAATTTAAAAAAAATGTACCCTTATGACTGGTTTTGTGGTCTAGGGTCACATATGCTATGTTCTTACCACTCCGCCAACGACTATAATGCCCATTGATGTCCGAGAGGTTAGTGACGCCAATCCTGTTACCATGGAAACCATAAGTTCTTCCTGGGTCATGGATCCTTGAGGGAAAGGAGGCATACTGGTGCTGACCGGAGTGATGGCCAGAGGCCTGGGAACCTGACAACACAAAACACACACTTGATCAGTTAGGACCCAACACAGGACGCCGGGCCCTATCAGCTCCATGACGTGGAAAACGCAGACGGAATCATGGAAACCAGTCATAAAATTACATTTACAGTATAAAGCGGAATGTCACAGAATCTGGGAAATTCTGGATGAATAAATCACAAGCAGGGCTGTACACGTATTCAAATGGAGACATGGACTAGCGTCTGTGTGAGTAAGTGTCACAGTGTCCGCTAATACACACATGATCACTCAAGCTCAAACTGTTTTCAGCGTCTGCAGTCTCACTATATGAGGGCTTTCTTGAAATTCAAGTGTGACAGAAATATATATGAGTGGAAAATCTTTTTACTTATCTATTGCGTGTTTTTGTTTTGTTTTTTCCGACGACTTTGAATTTTTTTTTTTTTTTAATTCTAGAATCAATACTAATTCACATTTAATTGTTTATTATTATATATTAAGGAATATCAGGGATTTTTTCTTCCATGTTTTAATGGCCCATGTATAGCACTATGTTCAGCAAAAAATAAAATGAATTTTGATAAAATTTTAAAAGGTTAATTTAATTGTTAATGTTTTGTATTAAATGCAGGAAGAAAAAAACAGAATTTCTGAAAAAATTTATCTCATAGTGCCATATTATTGGGAAAATTTTAATAAATTATTAAATGTGTAAAGTTTTATGAATTCAATTAATTAACCATGCCTTTTCATTAATACAATTTTATAAACCATTAAAACAGAATCCAGAAATATTAAAACAGAAAACAAGGGAAATAAAACCAAATTCAAGAACAAAGAAAATGTTATTTCAGTAGCCCCTAAAAATACTGGAATACATTGTTGTTATTATTAAATTATTATATTTAAATAATAAATAATACATTTAAAATTGTTATTACATTTTAATTAAAATCTTTAATACATAGTTGTTAAGTTTTTTATTTACATAATTTCGGAAGACATGCTTTTTGTTTACTAAAATAAAATGTAACCATTTAAATGGAATCCAGAAAAATGTAAACCAAAAAAAAAAGGAATTTGAGAAAAAAATCAATCAGATTTCATAGAGCCCTAAAGACGCTTTAGATCAGGGGAGTCCCATCCTGTTTCTGGAGGGCCACTGTCCTGCAGAGTTTAGCTCCAAACCCAATCACACTCACCTGAAACAAGGTAATCAAGGTCTTCAGGATTACTAGAATCTTCTAAGTTTGAGCTAAACTCTTATAAATAATAGTCCTCAAATGACATGCGCTACCTGGTCATTGTAGCCCATGAGAGCGCGGCGTGTGTTTTTGGGACCCAGGAAGCGGTTGACCAGCATGGTCCAGCCCAGGGAGAAGTGGAAGCCGATGTCTTCCTGGAAGTCGCTGCAGAGTTTGTCACAGTTGAGGTCGTAGCTGAGGGCGAAGCACTGTCTGGGCACCATCTTATCCACCTGCTCTCGAATCCCGATGGGCAGCAGGGGCTTCAGGCCCTCTGGAACGATCAGAAGCATCTCTTTAACCTGTTGCTCTTACTGGTGTGAGCGGTATAAAAACTCAGCGTATGAGAGAGATACTGACCTATCATTTCAGTCTGTGTGGTTTGCAGCGCTGCAGTTATTGCACTGGAGCATCTCTCAGACATATTCCTGCCGAGACCGTCCTCTATGTGCTTGTGGAGCTCCTGAAATCAATCATTCAAGCATCATTATAACATGTTACAAAATATATTTCTTTTTTCATGTATTACCGCTTCCAAAGATTACACATTAACCTATGATTAAATGCTGTTAAATGAATTTAATGCATTTAAATAATAATAATCAAAGCTAAATGTTCAGCATCATTACTCCAGTCTTCAGTGTCACATGATCCTTCAGAAATCATTCTAATATGCTGATTTGCTGTTCAAGAAACATTTATTGTTATTATTATCATCAATATTTAAAACAGTTGAGTACATTTTTCTCAGGATTCTTTGATGAATAGAAAGATCCAAAGATCAGCATTTCTCTGAAATAAAAAGCTTTTGTAACATTATACACTACACTATTCAAAAGCTTGGATTCAGTTTATATATATATATATATATATATTTTTTTTTTTTTTTTTATTATTTTTTTTTTGGTAAAGAAATTATAGAAATTAATACTTTTATTTAGCAAGGATGCTTTAAATTGATCAAGAGTGATGATAAACATTTAATAATGTTACAAAGGATTTCTATTTCAGATAAATGCTGTTCTTCTGAACTATTTATTTGTCTAAGAAACCTGAAAAAAATTCTACTTAGCTATTTTCAACAATAACAACAACAATAAATGTTTCTTGAGCAGCAAATCAGCATATTAGAATTATTTCTGAAGGATCATGTGACACTGAAGACTGGAGTAATGATACTGAAAATACAGCTTTGAAAAATCACAGGAATAAATTACATTTTAAAATATATTCAAATAGAAAACAGTTATTTTAAATAGTAAAAATATTTCAAAATGTAGCTGTTTTTGCTGTACTTTGGATCAAATAAATGCAGGCTAGGTGAAAAGATATTAATTGGTTTCAATCTTGATACAGCCCTGTGTAAAACTGAAAGTTAACAAGATCAAGGACAAAGGCATAGATGAGATCACATGATATTACTGGGCAGCTGGGGACTTTCCTTTGTGAAGAGTTGCATGTTGACACTACACATTAAACAAACAGTGGCAGGTGATTGGAGGAAGACCAATTCAAGTCCAACTCACGTTCTTGTATACTTTCAACACCACTTGTGAAGGATGAAAGTCCAAGTGGAAGTCGTCCACTAGCACAGCCAGTCTCCGGATCTCCTCTGCCATAGCGTTAGACACCTATACACACAGACGGAGAGGACAAAACAGTGTTTGAAACTTAAAGTCACTAAAGACTTAAAATCACTATTTGCTTCAATAATCTGGTCATCTAGAATACCCATTACCATGAAGTAATGCCTTGAAAGTGTGACATTATTCATTTACCTTTACATTTAAAACTTAAAAGGACCATAACAAAACATATTAAAAAAAAGACCAAGAGAGAAAAAAAATGGTATCTTTATCCAGTAGTCTTAAAAACATTATCGGCATTTTTCTCAATTTCAAAAGAAAACTAAAATTGTAAAAGAAAAAACATCTATAAACAACTAGACAAAGGAAATCTCTTAAAATATATACTTTAATATACAACATTAGACTGAGTGGCTCCATATGATGTCCCCCCCAAAAAAAGTGACATTATGAATGTTTACACAAGCAACGAATGTTCAATTTCAGTCAAACTAAAATAACAATTCTTCTTTTAAAATGTCCTGTATGTGCTTAAGTCCAGACAAAATGGCACCAACCTGATTTTTGCGAAACTGGACTAAAGGCCAAAGTATACTTAGGTTTTTATGTATATCAAACCGAAACAGACAGACAACGCGAGCGAGCATTAAATGGAGCCTCACCTGTTTCTCCACCTCCTCTGTGATCTTCTTGATTTTGCTCTTGCAGTCCAGAGTGAGCAGATCCAGCTGTTTATCAATGAACTCCAGCCTGTCCTCCCTCTCCTCTTTCATCTCTAAACAATGAATCCTGAACAACACAAAAACCATCATAAATATTCATTTCAGTCTATGCACAGTCGGCTATCCTTCACATATAAAAATCCAGACTCTTTTTAATAAAGCTGGTCTAAGACTGTTAGCTTAATATGATTCCTAATCACTGCATCCTAACCAGCTAAACACTATTTTGAAGGTCGCTTGGTTTTGTGCAGTCATGTTGGGCATCCTTATACATACTGAAAACACAATGGATTAAAATATTTGGACTAATTGACTAAAATATTCTACAGTTTACAAATGTGGTACAAATATGGCTGAAGAATGTGACACTGAAGACTGGAGTAATGGCTGCTGAAAGTTCAGCTTTGCCACAGATTTTTTTTTTTTTTCCATGTATATTAAAATATAAAAATGAATTCAAATTGTAATACTACTACTAATTATTATTAATAATTTAATAATTACTGTTTTAACTATTTTGAACAAACAAATGCTGCCTTGGTGAAAAAATAAAAAATAATTCCAACTTTTGAACAGCAGTGCTTTTAATACAAAATATTTTACTTATTTGTATGCACAAATATCTCAGTATATAGTCATCAAAATCTATATAATTATATACATATAAAATTTCCTTTGATTTAAATAATTCACTTTGATGACACACTTATATCAAGATATTTCAAATGAAAAAAATGAACTTAACTCAAACATTGTTTTTGCAACAAAATTTTAAATTAGAATTGCTATCGAAATATATTTGTCTTAACAACCTGGTAGCTGTGGACTGCTAGACAAGGAAGGATCACAAAACCAGTCTAACAGGATGTCTTTAAGCTCCAGAAAATGTAATAATCGCCAGCAAAATTCAAATACGTCATAGATATTATCTCCAATTCCAACATCTGACTCTACCATTTCTATCTCCTCCTCAGACTGTAACAGCACAGTCAGGCTCAAAGCTAATTCCAATGTCACCAGTGGATCAGTGTTCAGTGTGATGGATTACCGCTAAGAAAAGCAGGCGTCTTTGTGCTCACCTTTGCTCTTGAGCTGCAATGTGCACAGAGTCCATTATCAGACGCAGAGCTTCAGAAATCTGCTTGGCTCTCATCGTGTGCTGCTCGAACTTTGTCTTCACTGCTGACTGCGAGATGCACTCCTGCAAGGACACACGTATATGAGAGTCAGACAGACACATTTCAACCAATGACAGTCTCAAACCCCACAACACTCACCTCGAACCGTCTTTCAAAGTTCTGAAACTCAAACATTCTCGCTTGAAAACCTTCAGCCAGAGCACCACCTGGAATCCAAAAACAACCTCTTTACAGGGGTCATATCATAAAAAATGTTCTTGCTCTTTCAAAAATAGGAGTTTGATGTTTAACAAAGTAAATTTCACAATGTTGGCATCGCCATATGAAAGAATATTTGACTTAAGATGATTCTGTAATGCAAGGTTTCCCAAATGGTTTTGTGAGGGAACTGCAGAGTGTTTGTGAGTTAATGAAAAACTCATAATTAAATATACTGTAATATTAAAATCAGTAAACACAATTAATAAGAAAAAAACTTAAATTGCGATATAACTTGCATATTAGTACAATTATCAAATCAAATGCTTCCATTTAATTAAGCCCGCAGTCTACTGCGCTGCGTGTTTCAGAGTGAAGCTGTGGACTCCTCTGAACTTCATCTTTGCATGCACTGAATTTAACATGTACACTAGAATCACTATATTTCCACATTTTTGTGGACAAAAGTTTACAGCATTCCTCCAATATTCAACCATAATGAAAGCTTGAATTTGAAATGTGAGAAGCTTTTTGAAAAGGTTTTGAAATGTAAACAACTGAAAGTAAAAACTTATTTACAAATAGTTATTTAAAAAATAACTATAAAAATACTCTTATTATAAGGCCACGGGGAAGTCATGGCCTAATGGTTGCGAGTTCGAGTATCAGGTCCGGCAGGAATTGTAGGTGGGAGTGAATGTACAGCGCTCTCTTCCACCTTCAATACCACGACTGAGGTGCCCTTGAGCAAGGCACCGAACGGCATAAATGGCTGCCCGCTGCTCCGGGTGTGTGTGTGTGTGTTCACTGCTTAGGATGCTTTAGGACTTAGGATGGGTCAAATGCAGAGCACTAATTCCAAGTATGGGTAACCATACTTGGCCACATGTCACGTCACTTTCTTTCACTTTCTAATATTCATAATATATATTTTTTTTATTTGTAAAATATTACCACATATTATTTTTTTGTTTACAATACAACTGTAATTTACAACATTATTTTTTATATAGTTAAAGTTAAAAATAAAAAGAGTAATATTATTATATTGTTAATATTAGAATAATAACAATAACTATCATTCTAAAAATTAATTGGGTTCCTAAAAACATCAGTGTGAATGTAATGTGGACTGGCACACACCAGCTCTAGACTGCGACAATTTTTTGAGAATGTGCAAGTTACAATTTGATGTGGTTGCATTTGTGCGAGTGCATGGTCTGCGCTGCTCCAGAGCGTCTGCTTCATACAGCGCGCGCTGCAGAGCCGCGGCACATAGCAGGAGTCAGATTTCACTGATCACTTGAAGAGAGGCGATTTAGCGCGAGCGCTTCAGGTTTAGAGCCAGCCATTACTCGCTGCGTCAGCACCAGCGCGAAGGTGTGACTGAGCGCAACGGAGGATTTGGTTTTCAAACTAAAGACCGCTTCTTAAACCAGAGAAGGTGAACATGTTTTTTTCTACAAGAATACCAACAAGCGACAGCCAGTTTAGTTTTACTTTTCTTTTTGTTTTGAAAAAACTGTTTACCTCACGTTACGCTATGGTGGCTTTCCTTAATTGTTTTTATATTATTATTTATTTCATTCCTCAGTGTTTTCTAAACATTCTGTGATTTATTAGTCGGGATATAATACAGCATGTGATGCCATGCCTCGTCTTATTCGTTTTGTTAATAAATGTTATGTAGCCTAAGCTAGTTTGTCACTGTAACCTACTGTTTTATTGTTGTTTTGCTTTTTAATTAAGAATAACAATGAATCCATCTTTTGTTTTAGTCTTAAAAAGTGAAAGGTGTATAGATATAAGCAAAACAATTATTTTGTCTTGTAAAACGTGACACCAAGATCGCGAATTTGAAAGTGAAAGTGCATGAAAAAAGGAATTAAAAAATTTAAAATCACAAATAATGCTGACGAAAAAGAACTGGTTGAATGTTGAACATTTTCGTTACCATATAACTATAAAGTATGATAAAATTGAATCAGCATGCATTGATTAATCAAATGTTATAGCAAAATAAATATATATATATATATATATATATAGCGACCAAATTATGTGCTCGTGCGACCAACTGAGAATGTGAGTCGCAAAAGTCCGACCACTGGGAAGAATGAGTCTAGAGCTCTGCAACTACGAAGAGGTCTGGGTCAACTTAAAAGTCCAGATAAGTCTACAAAGTGAAATGTTTATTATTCGCAATAATGTAAAATTTTTTGGTCTGGCAAATGATACATTTAAAATAAAATACTGAATAAAAAATAAAAAAAAACATTTTGGGCCAGATTTACTAACAGCTTTTGGCGTTAAAATAGTACTGTCGGGATTTACTAAAGACGTGAAGTGAAGAATAAGCACTGAAAAAGGTGTGGACAGTTATTTTTGCACCTGACCTTATTGAATATGCATTTGTAGGAGTTTCCCTTTCAGACGTAAAATTTATGGGAGGAGAGTATTCAAATCAAACACGCAACGAGATTTACTAACATTTGAGCTGGTCAAATTACTGGTATTTTCGCCATTATTTAACGCCCACAAAAAAGCATGTCTTAAAGCAGGTGGTAATTTGTGCTGCTTTTGGTAGATTGCGCTGGTCTTTATGGAAATGAACTGGGTTCATTTATGTGTTCTTTAATTTGCACATTGTCAGTAAATCACATGCTTTTATGGATTTGCGCTCTAACGCTAATTTGCCCTGTTTAGTAAATCTGGCCCTTTATCTGGTTACTTGCATGTCACCATCATCAGAAACCCATGAACATGAGTATGTGTTGTTAACATATTGAAATATTAAGTTAAAATCACAGACATAAGTAAATGTTTGTGAACCCCTGATATAAATGTATCTACCTGCTTCAGGCATTCCCTGGGCTTTCTGGACACGCGCCTGAAGAGCTTCTTTAGCAGAGACGAAGAAGATCCGGTCGCTGGCCTGAGCACGATCCACCACCCGCAGCTCATCCACTAAAAAACTAGTGCAGCGGTCCATGTGCTGCCGTCTCACCTGACAAACACACGTTACATTATAACAGTGCAAACACACCAAGAATCATTCACCCTGGTTTCAAAAAGGTCACTAAAAGGTCCAATTTGGTCACACTTTAACTAAGGAACCAATTCTCGCCATTAACTAACTACTTTTGCCTCAAACGCCTAATTGCTGCTTATATTTAGTTAGGTAGTTGTTAAGTTCAGGTATGAGGCAGGATAAAGGGATCTAAACTATGCTCATGCAGAATAAGGCATTAGTATGTGATTTATAAGGCCAATATGCTAGTAATATGCACGCTAATAAAAAAAAGTGCTTACTTGACTTTATTTGTAAATCAGACAAAAACTATTTTTAAAGTTTCACCTCATCCCGAATTTTGTGAACAAAAAAAACATGCTTACAGTATTAGATTTAGCTATCAAGGATAGTAATGGTTTAAAATGCATCTCAGGGTGGTGAGACTCCTAGTAAGTGTGTTGTTTGTTGTGTCATGTAAGTCATACCTCTTCCATGTACTCGGGCTCATTGGCAGAGGCGTCCCAGCGGTTGTTCAGGATGAAGATATTGGGGCTGGAGAGGCGCTCGTTTACTTTGTGAAAGAATGACTTTTCCTTTAAGAGGGCAGAGGGGAGACATGTTTTAATAAGCTGACACCATTGAGGTCACATGACAACTGCACTCTAAAATGAGTGAAACCTCACAAGGACTGGAGAAAAATAAAAGACAATCATGCTTGACAAGTCAAATTTAGCAAGATGTATACAGAAAATTTAACTTGAAAGAAATAAGTGCAAATACTACTGCAATTTATCAGTCCATAATACTGTGTAAAGCTTCTGTTCCCACAGTCCATCAGCCCTTTTTCACAAACTGAAGTTCATATTAAACTCACTGTTTGCATTAAAGTGGACTCTGAATTGGCCACCAGCACAAAAACGTCAGCATCAAGGCAGAATTTGTCGATCCAGCTGTCCAACTCTGTTGTGACATCGATGCCAGGGCTTGAAAAGGAAGATTTTCCAAAAACAAAATATTACTAATATGACTTCTAATGCAGTAAATTGGTCATTTAATGCAGTAAGCTTATAATGCCACTGCATTATATGTCATCTTAATATTAAAAACAGCATCTAGCAAGCAAAATATCATATGTAAAACGAAATAATACAAATAAGCAAAACATGCATGCAAACAAATTTTAATATGTGCAGAAAATGTTGAATGCAGTGTTAAAGGACAGTGAATAATTCCTAATATTGCAGTCAACATGTCTCCGGCCTCACAGCACGAGTGTGTGTTTACCTGTCCACAAGCACCAGGTCATCACGCAGCAGCGCACACTTCGCTTTCGGCCACATGACACACACCAGACTGCCTGCGTCCAAATCCTCATCCTGATGTAAGGCATGGGCCAACTGGTTCACCGTCTACCAATACGCACACAAACACTCAAACATTAGCATTACCAAGTACTAGATTAGTAGATTAACTAGATTAACTGAAATTAAAGGAGTCCTATCATAGAAATCATGATTGTTCTTTTTTATAATTAGAGTTAAAAATAGTAACATAATAATTATTATTACTAGTGTGAATGTAATGTGAATCTCTATGACAACTACAAAGTCATATTGTAGTTCAAATTGCAATATAAGACAAATAATTCACAACACTATAATTTTTGGATGTGTCGTGCAGCCCTATATATAAATCATTTTTAATTTATAATTTTTTTTTTTTAAATCGTTAAGTATTAAAATCGTTTATTTATGACGAATCGTGACCAATTGCTTTGGTCATGATTCCTTTTAAATGTGCTTTAGTTTGCAATTACATGCTTGAAGATACCTGATGAAGATACATGATGAGCAAAACGGCGTAAATAAACATTTTTGATACTTTTTGCATAGTTTGGTAGTGTGCGGGATTTGTTTTTGTTTTTCAGTTTTTTGGTCTTTGTCTCCTACGCACCTATCGATTGCCGTCAGGTGTGCGGAGATTAATTGTTAATTACATTTTTTTTTTTTAAGTTTTCATTGCAAAAATACTACTTTTTTGTTTGTTTGCATGTAATGTGACCATAAACTACCATCAGAGAAGCGTCATTATGCGAAAGTGTTGTTAAATTATTGAAATATGAACTTAAAATCTCAGGCGGAACTTCAAATACTTTGCCTTCAGCTGACAAAAAAAGTTTGGTATCCCCTGACGTAAACCATGATTTTTCTCTCGCTCTTTTTAAATTAACATTTGATGTATGCAGAAGTAGACTAACTCAGTTTACATGCAATAAAAACAGAGCTCATGTACAAACCACCTCTAGTTTTAAAGGTCATATTCTAGCCTATAAATGCTTGTATTTGAATTGCTACAAATCTTACAAATTTGCAAACCTGTAGGTGTGAGATTTTCCATCTAAAAAAAGTGAACTGCTGGAAACCTATATATCCATAATTGCAAGCACACACCGGAGAGTAAAGGATCAGTAATAAAACTACAAGACTTGGCAGAGGAAACCGTATGACCTTTGGCCCACTCTTAGGAATGGAGTGCATTTGTTTATGTCATCATGGAGTGTGCATGCAGTCAGGGCGGATGGAAATGGCCTCTTTCAGACAGAGAGAGACTCTGGGAAAAGCATTAAGAGAACGGCTGCGTCCCACATCCTGATGAGTGCACACACGTTCACAAGCGTTTATCAGCCAGCTGCTCTGTTCACACTGCCTGTAGGCTATATATAGCTGCTGACCATTGTTCTCCGTTTATGCAAGTCATCAGAAGCCAGAGAGAACTGCAGACAAATCCCAGACGTCACAACAGGACACCTGGCATTCTCATGATGCTTACGAAATACTGAATAAATACAAAAACAGTGACCAATCACTGAGACAGAATGTTTCTCATGGTGAGATCTAGAGCTGAAAAGAATAGCCAACATTTCTGATGAATAATTAGTGCTGTCAAACGATTAATCGCATTGAAAAATGTCTCTGTTTACATAATATGTAAACGTAATATGCGTATTGTGTATATTTATTATGTATATATAAATACACACACATGCATGTATATATTTAAGAAAAATGTTATGTTTATATCTTAAATATATTTAGAAATAATATCAATCATATGAATATACATATTTATGCATGTAAATATTTTCTAAATATATACTGTATGTCTGTGTATTTATATATAAATAATAAATATACACATATATTATGTAAACAAATTTATTTCAAATGTGATTCATTGCGATTAATCGTTTGACAGCACTAATAATAATAAAAAAATCATCTATATGTCATGCTTTTTTTCATTAATCACAGTTCTAAATGTCTAGATGCAAGAATTAAAATAGATTAAACTTTTTTTTAAAACTGTCATTGTGTCTTTTTCATGCACAGTTATATGCTCATTCCCAGCATTCCTCTACAGCAGACAATGTGCTCTTAAGTGTGCATGTACATGTTTCCGCAGCCCTGTAATATATCAATGCAGAGGAAAGGTCATGAGACAAGTCCTAAATGACAAAAACGTGTGACCTTGTGACAGCTGGTAGGAAAAAGCCCCTGACTCACGTGGGTGTAATTATAGACGGGAGCTCATGTAAAGTCAGGCAAGATCCAGAGAGGTTCATTTAGCACAGGCAAATAGACTACAAAACTTTCTGCCTTATTACTTGTCACTGACATTATCTGCTCATTATTTTCCAATTTGAACACACTGTATGAACAAATAAATTATGCACAATATATCAATGACAGTATCAGTATTTGCTGATAGTGGGCCATCTAAATGTTTATGAATTATGTACATGGAACAATGTTTGAACAACATTTACTAATATTGCTTTAAAAGATCTCATAATATTAATTTAATTTGCAGTGTAAT
The DNA here is from genome assembly GCF_012432095.1 of Onychostoma macrolepis. Taxonomy (NCBI): domain Eukaryota; kingdom Metazoa; phylum Chordata; class Actinopteri; order Cypriniformes; family Cyprinidae; genus Onychostoma; species Onychostoma macrolepis. The sequence goes on from NC_081162.1 coordinate 3,727,762, forward strand.
AATATTTTATTATTTTTGCTTTATATTTATTTCTTTACTAATATCATTAAAAGAGTGTGACAGCACAGTAACTGTACTCTAGAAAATTAGCATTGAAACTGTATTCAGAATCGATACGATACAACATTTTGATTGGTACTGAGTGGGTTCACACAAACTTCAATACCTCTGAAATTTGGTCCCGAACAACAAGACATTTTTCAATACTAGGCAATTTGGTCGGTGCGTAGTAAGTATTGAACTTGATACCCAAACCTAGATGCTACCTTAGAATTTATGACCAGCCGTCAAATCAGAAGTTTACATATGATGCCTTGACATGCTGCCTTTATAGACAGCTCACAAGGTTTTGGAAAAGAGCAGCCAACATTACAACACACAACCACAGTTTTGGTCGGTGTTCCTGAAATCTGTAGGAACAAGTGCAGCTCTACAGGGTGTCTCCTCTCATGTCAGACTAAAGAGATTACACACCCTCTTTAGCACCTACGGTGTGCAAAGCTCATTTATGGTTGCTATAGAGAGATGCACCGAGTTACACAAGAGGCCAATTTCCATTTCCAATCCCACAGCATGGATCTTATCTGACTCAACATGTCAGACACACCTAAACACTCAAACAAAAGAAAGAGGCACCCAAGATCACTTAGGAACGCCTTTATGACAATTAAGCAGATAGAGAGCATTTACTTTAACACTCTTTCTTTCATCTGATCCCTCGGTGAGCAGGAAAGCTTCATTGCCATCGGTGCCTTCCACTCGTAGGAAACAGTTGGTGGTGTGTCCGATTCCAGACGGCAGCACTTTGTCCCAGAGCATGGCGTTAATGACGGAGCTCTTCCCGTTACTTGTCCTGTTAACACAAAAGGTGCGACTTAATCACAAATTATACTTCAAATTTATGGCAAGCGACTGAACGCGTAGCATTCAGATAAAAACTGAAGACAATGAACATAAACTTTGCGTTGATGCCATTAAACAATGTACCTGCCAAAGAAGACCACCTTCATGTGTCTGCGGGACAGGACCTCCCCGATCCCTGCCACTTTGGACAGGTATCCTCGCACCTCCGCCACCTGCTCCTCTGTAGTGACAGGATCCAGTTCCTCATTGCTGTAGGTTTCTGTCAACAAAAGAGACCAGTTAAACTACACTTGATTAAAGTACTTCACCGACATTTGCAACTTCAACTTGCCTTGATATTCAAAATTAAAGGCCACTACCATGATTACATCAATCTTTGTGGTTATCAGGGCATTGATATTCAGTTGCTAAGGTGTTTTGGGTAAATGCTAGGTGGTTGGTTAGTGGTCCAAATCAAAAGAGCCAACATTCAAGTCTCTATGATATTCACAAAACACTGTTGAGAGTAAACTTCTTGTCAACTGCTATTTTATATTTATGTAAACACTCTTAAAGTTAGAATAACCTCCACCTTGTCTAAAATTGTAACACACCTCCCAATAATCGCAAAGAGCTTTGTGCTTTGTTACTTCCTATAAGAAACAAAGTCTCAGCTTTCAAATCCTGTAGATTTTATCACAAAATACAAACAATAAATTCTGTTTTGCGTTACAGATCGCTGTAGCAGCTTCAGTTCAAGCAGCAACACTGGTCTCTTCCGCTTTAATACAAGTTATAGCACAAAATAAACACAAATGAACATCAGGAGGTATGTTGAAAGATACAGTACAACTGTATCACTTAACGATGCATTTATTTTATAGTTTATAACATTAGTTGGGGGAGATTTTTGCCTTAAGAAAACTAAGCTATCGGTACCTAAACTATTCTCGGATTATAAATTAAAACGCTACATCAGGACAAGACCATGAGAATCAGATAAGCCCTTTACACAATCTGACATGGCTGCGGTTGGAATTGAACTATGGGTTTCGTCTGGCCAGAGGAGAACTGGCCCTCCGACTGAGCCTGGTTTCTCCCAAGGTTTTTTTTCTCCATTCTGTCACAGAGGGAGTTTTGGTTCCTTGCTGCTGTCGCCTCTGGCTTGCTCAGTTGGGGACACTTAATTTCTAACAATTATCGTCAATTTTGTTGCACAGGTACTATTTAAACTAAACTGAGCTAGACAATGACATCTCTGAATTCAATAATGAAATGCCTTTAACTGAAAATTGAGTGTTTAATCTTATCATTATACAGCACTGACACTCTATCCTCCAATTTGATACTGTTAAGTGCTTTGACACAATCTGTATTGTTAAAAGTGCTATATACATAAAGATGACTTGACTTGACTTTTCTGTATCCGCAGATATCATTCTGAATAATTGGTTATCGGTATCGGCTGAGAAATTTAGTATCAGTGCATCTATCTAAAGGATTTGTCAAAAACTGCAATTTGGAACATTGTTAAGAACTTCTTAGAATTTATCTTAAGAAAGACGTTTTAGAGGATTTTTGTGATTCCAACAAAATCACAAAAAAAAGTCTCTCAATATGTCTCCAGTTCCTTTCTCAATGTAAATATTTAAATGTAAATATGGTATATTTTACAGTTTTATTGCCTGTGAAATAATAACTCAAACGTTAAATCACAAAGAAAAGTAATTATGAACCTCTCCTCAACAATTTGAGATATCATTCAGCATTGAAGTACAAATGCTGAAGTAAATATCTCAGGGTTAAAGATAGAACTGGTTTTCAGTGTAAACTCAGTGAGCTTTGGCAATTTTTGCTAAAATGCGACTGACCTCAATTAAACCTAACATGAGACCAAAATCCTTTAAGTAAAATGCTATGAGCTTATGAGCTGCCAGGGTAAATTTGTAAGACCTTGCCTAAAGAAAACCTGAGATGTTCAAAGAAAAAATCCTTACACACGATACGCTGACTAAGCCATGCTTTTCCCTGAGCCTTTAGCCGTCTCTCTGTCTATTATGTAACCTGACTTTGCTATCTGAGCTATGCTAGTCACAATCAACCAGGTTTCTCTTATCAGCTTGACAGATGAACAGCACGCAGCAGTGTGCTTTGAGCTCCTGAGACAAGGAGTGGAACAAACGAATGGCCAGGAGTAATGAAAGCAGACACCTTCTAGAAAGGCTGAACTCTCTTTGATGTAGGCACCCAGCTGTTCAAAGATGCCGTTGATCTTCTTCTTGGCGGTGACGAAGTGTTTGAGCGGGGAGGCGTTCACCTCAGCCATGAGTCGCTTGTCCTTCTTGCCGATCACACTGGTATTGGGTCGCGGGAAAACCAGAGACATCTCACTAGAAAATAAAGATAAGTCAACAAAAAAAACTCACAATCACAAAGCAGTTTTGAGTAGTTACCAAGGTGTTGCTAGGTTGATCAGAGTGGTTTTAACACTTTGCATTAGTTTACTGTCTTTTAAACAGTGCTGTGTAATAAACTATTATAAAGTAATGCTTTCTCATATACCATCGGCATTCAGCTAGTGTCTGAAGATCTCTTAAGTTCAAATTATTAATAGTGATTTATTTTTTAATTGCTTCTAATTTAGTAAATACGTAAAATAAATATAAATTTCATTGCACCAAATTTTAAGCATATTATTTACTACAACAGTGCGATATCATATATATATATATCAGCTTCATATCGCCCTGCTCTCTAAGACATCGGGACGGCAATAAAAAAAAATCTATATTGCTCAACATTAAGTAAAAAAATGTTTCATGTGAATTTCAAAATCTAAATGACAGCATTTAAGGACAACTAATCTCCAATCATGTGCTGCTGCATTCAGTTTCAACTGGAATCAAATCAACAAATGGCATTAAAGTAAAGTAACAAATTTCCTTGTTAGGAGCTGCAGGTTTTAAAGTTCACAAATTCTCGCTGTTTAAACTTGTAAAGAGGTGAAACAAAGGGATAAGACATTTACAAGACTTGTTCTGCAAATGAAATACACAACACAAACACTTGCAAACCCTCTGTCTTAAACACAAACACAACACACCCTGAGAACTGCTCTGAAGAAGAAGAAGAAGAAAAAAAAAAAAAAAAACATTCAGCTATGTTGTTGTCTAACTGGAATGCTCAGAGCTATTGTTAAGTCCCATGTGTTGAAGGGAAATGCTGTGTGGCCCAAAAGAGCCGAGTGTCAACACCACATCAAATTGTGCTTACCACAGTTTCTAGAAGAGTTTGTGTGTTAGCCAAAAGGGAACTGCCTTCCCTTACTGAATTTTGACATTATTGCAATTCATTTGATAGTTATGATCAATCAGTTTAAACCATTTCCCTATCTGACCTTTCATTAATACCCGCCTTGAGAACATTACTGGACAATCACACTTTAGTCTGTCTGTTCTGCTTGAGGACACTGAACAGACATCTTTAAGAATATATTATTAATAACCGATATGGATATTACATTGTTTAAAGAAATTAAATAATACATAGATGACTATCTCTACAATAAAGCTTATATTTATTATGAAAAATATATACTATAATAGTTATAAAGAAATAATTTGAAAACCAATTTAAAAAAAATAATTTAATAAGTTGATTACAAAATTAACTTCCTGGTTCTGTAATCGAATCGAACCTATTAGGGTATTTTTCACAAATAAAGAATTTGTTAAAAACATGAGCTAAAAGGATGTAGCCAGTGCACTCCGAAAAAAATTGTGTGCACTGGGAATCATCTTTTCTCAAATAAAGATTTACTGCTAAATTTATATACAGTGCTCAGTATATGATTTGAATATATTATGACATGGTTGGAAAATGGATATATGGCACTACAAACTTTAAAATCAGCGATCAGCACCTGTTCTCGGCATTGTCAAAATAAAAGTCCAGCTTTTGACTCTGACTACAGAAAACGTATCAATCAATGCCGATAATTCAAAAATGATATACCTCACCTGCATTGGTTATATATCAGTCAGCCACTAATATAATTCTCTCTTTATTCATGGATGCAGAAGGAGCTTATACTGCCTCACAGTAAAACTTCATTCAGGATCATTTGGACTGTTTTAAATTATTCAAAATGCATTTGTGAGATTTCAGCAAATTTCAAAACTATTTGTTTGCATATCTGAGGATGAACAAGATCAAGAAAATGACAGGACTAGAAATTGTGACAATATTACTGTAATGATTCAAAAAACAAGAAAACAAGTGTACAAGAAAACCTCACTTGAGTCAGGCCTTCATGCATTCAAAAAATTAAATTAAATTAAAAAAATTAAACCTCAAGACCCACATCACTTCTTCAAAATAGGGCTGTGCAATTAATCGAATTTGATTCATCTCGTCAGTGAACTACGGCTCTGTGTAGTAATTGCTGCTCCATCTGAAAGCAGGTGATGGCGATTTACTGCCAATCACTGAACCGGTTTTACTGACGATATGTGCATGATAATCGAATTCGATTAATTGCACAGCCCTACTTCAAACCAAGCCAAATTTGGCCATCAGTTCATGAGCATAACCTCAGCCGTACACTATTAACATTCAGCGCTGGTACTGTCAGGGTTCTTCTGAACATCTGAGTGGTGTCATATTAAAGAGTCTGGAGCTGCAGTTTTTTACGTTTCTGTAAACAGTCCAGCTGAGTGAAAGCCAAATTTTAAGATACGTGCAAGATCAAGCGTCCATGCGCTCTGGAAAGTCACCTTCACTGCACAGACTAAAAGGACAAATGCAACGTCAATAATGCGTCCAGATGTCTGTCTGCACTTAAAATAAGGTAACCAGACAACAGAGGTTGACTTAACCTGCTAACTTACCATCAGCGAAACCATCTGCTATATGCCAATAATCTGGACCTCGTCTGCTGTGTGTAGAAAACAGCATTCTGCCTGTGCATTACCAGGTTGGTTCTATTGCTTCTGAGTGTTAAATATATATATATATATATATATATATATATATATATATATATATATATTTTTTTTTGAGCAGATGGCAACAAAGAAATAAATAAAAAATAAATTAATTTAAAAAAAGTTAAGAAAACAAAAAAGCTGTCATTACCAAATTTTTAATCATTTAAATCACCTTTTAGATTTTTTACGTTTCTGTAAACAGTCCAGCTGAGTGAAAGACAAATTTTTAACAGTAAACATATTCCATATCTCTCAAGTAATGAGATCATAACACTGCACTGCATGCATAATAATTATACTAGAATTTAAAAAAAAAAAAAAAAGTTTGTAAAATAGATAACATAGAATGTCATGCAGCAACACACTATTTGTAATTTCATGCCAACTACTTGGGAGATGAAAAATGTGCAATATGCAAGTGCATATAAAAGCATTTGCCTGAATTACAACTAGGCCACCAAAGTCAACAAAGGGTGTTCCCTATAAATAATTTCAACATAAAAAATAGCACCATGGTAACAACAGTTTCTGCCAAACCACCATAGCTACTACAGGTGCTGTCTGTAAGATCTCAGTGTGCCACACAAGTATGTCCTTTATCAGGCTCCTGATAAGCAGAAGAAACACTCCCATACACTCCCTTTAATATTATGCAAGCATTCTTACTAGTGCACACTAACTAACATTCTCAAACGTTCACACAATGTCTATTAATTATACAACATACTTTGGGGTATATTGCTGGTAATGATGATCTGATTGGGAGATCTGCTTAGCTGAACGTTATCAAAAGGTATTGAAACACACACACAAACGTTTCAGCAGTTTAAACCACTGTTTAACCACAAATAAAAACACAGGTTACTGATAGAACAGTCTTACCTGACAATGTGTGTAGGAGCGTGTATAAAATAGTGAAGATCAAATAAGCCCTATCAGCTGCCCAGCATTTGCTTTTTCAGTGACCGATCACATACACTGATCGCGGAAACTCAAATCAGAGTCTTGATAAAATGCAATCATCATTTTATAACCCATAACACACACTAATATCAGAGTAACGACGTCCACGAGACCAATGTCACTGACAGCGACAGCAGCAGCAGCGAGGCGTCCTCTGCTCCACCGGGTTAACCGAGTCTACGCGACTGAAAGATCCCGAGACAAACACCAGCAGCACCTTTGGTGTCTCTAGCTCAGATTTAACAGGATCCGACAGACTGCTATCCGAATCACAGCTCCAGTGAAGAGTACTTTCAATGTCACTGACAGCCGCGTTCGGCTCCAATCCACGCCTCTGTACTACTACACCCAACGCCGGAGTCACGTGACTGAATTTTACCTTCAACAAGCCTGAATACGTAAAACATTAAATATAGTATAATAATAATAATACTAACAAAAATATGTAGTATAATACATGCACAATACAGTATAATAAAATATAATAATAGCCAATATAAAATATATTTCAGTCGTTTTTCTAGCATCATCCACACACCCTCACTACAAAATCCCGCCCCCTACGACATGCTAGCCAATCCCATGTGAATAATAGCGAATGCGCAGGATGATGGACAGGGGGGGCTCGATTCTGATTGGTTAAAAAGGGCGGGCCACTCCCCCTTGACTCTCTTTCTCTTCTTCAGACTGAGCTGATAGATATCACTCAGAGACATGTGATCTCTTTCTAATTAATAATATATATATATACACACATATATATATATATATATATATATATATATATATATACAAATAAATATACACACACACACACATATATACTGGATCAGACAGTACTGATGTAATCCTACTATCACCTTTCACTTACCAAACGTTCAAAACGTTAAAATATTCCTAAGAAACTGAAGAACATAAAGTGAAATTACAACCCTAACATGCACAGGTTATTGTATATTTTATAATCAAATGTTTACCAGCAAGGGCGGGGTGATTATATCTTAAAACAGTCCTCGAGCATGTTGACCCCAAAATCCTCTTCTGGAAGAGCTTTCTCTGAAGACAGCTGTTAGCGAAGACACTGCAGGCTGAGCGAAACCGAAACAAGATCGTTATAACAACGAAACAACGTTCACGCACTATTCACCAGACTGTTAACATCAAACGCGGGCGTGAAAGCAGTGTTACTAAATACCCATGTAGTCAAAAAGCTGATGTACGTTTAACACATCAATATGATGCGGTTTTAGCTTGACTTTTAACACAAATACGCGTTTTCAACAATGTATTCCTTGTCTATCTAACAGCTCAGCTATTATTTGGTCGCCATTATCTTAGCATTTAGCTTCTACCGTTGGCTTTTACGTAATCTAAGTGCGACGGTTTTTGTTTGACAAAAATATCTAGCCTCCTCGCGGGGGCGCGCTGCGCAACGGTTTTTATTCAGCGAAACCTATTGTGTGTTAAAGCCAGGGATTTGTACATGACATACAAACATAAATCCACCTCATGCATTCTTTAATCTTAATATTAAAATTGATATTAATATTTTTAGTAATTTAATCAACTGTGAAGAGAAAAGTCACAGGTAACACGCGAGTACGTACATATAGGTTTACATTTTCTAAAATAACATTTAGAAACATATTAAAGATTAACGTGGAAACATCAGGAGTTCTTTTACTTAAATTAAAGACTACAAATAAAAAATAAAATCCTAATTTAGACCCATTGTACTTGACCAATGAAACTTTCAGGGTACTGAGGCCTGACTTTAAGCCAGAAGCTCAAACACATTGTTATGCTACTTTATTTATTTTCTAAATCATAACATGCATGGATTATGAGGAGGATTCAGTTTCATAACAGTGCTAAAACATATTTTGAGATGATAAATTAAAAAAACTCTGCTTTAAAAAAAAAAAAAAAAAGCAGTGAAATTGCAGACACAAGTACATTGCTTCTTTTGTGAAAATCATACAGGTTAAAAATGGACAGGACTTTCATTTTTTTTGAAGACATAATTATATACCATTAACCATTACAATTGTTTCTCTTCTTTATTGTTTTCTTCCAAAATTCATGACATGACTGCGCCATAACTAGACAAGAACAGAAATCTCTAAACAAGCAACATTATGCAGTAAGAAAACAAACCATTTGTCAGACTGTTTTCAAACAGCAGCACCAATTGCTTGATGGGCATCAACCAAGAAAACAACTCAATAAACCTGTGAATGTCAAAGCAAGGACAGAAACATTATCAAAATCCACGTCATCTGTATGGAATAATCCCTTCAATACATGACAATAAATAAATGAGTAAAATGTCACTGCATAGAAGTCACATAATGCCTAGTGATCTGTCAAACTGCTTTCGTCATTCATCGATTGTTATTTTTCGTAACAAAAAACATGGAAAATGTATATATACACTGGCATATTCACAATGTAAGGCACTGTGTCAACATGATTTGATTATTCTAGAGTCTTCTGAATTCAAAGCAAATCCAAGTTTCCAATAAAAAGTAGTTCAGGGGTCCACAAACGAGACAACGATGTATCTGACCCCCTCTATGGTGGGCAGACCCTCGTGGTAGTGAGTGAGGCGTCCGGGGTGCATGAGCGCCCAGCCCCTCCTGGGAGCGTTAACGGAGCAGTTGTACCTCAAGAACCGGCATCCGCCACCCTGAACAGAAAGTCACTGATCGTTAATACAATCGTCTCTTGTTCCGTCAAACCGCTTCACAATAGCAGACACATATTTCAAGGGAAATGTTTCACTTTATAAGCATGTAAAAGGTATGGAAGCCCATTTCCGACACTGAATGAAAAGTAAAAAAGGTTCATTGTGAATTTGAATCTTATAATCCTCATAATTTCGAGTTTACATCTCACAATTCAGACTTTTTTGTTTTTTTTTCACAGAATTCCAAGATATAAACTTTTAAAGTCAGAATTGAAGGATATAAACTCGCATTTCTTAATTGTTTCTCGTAATTGCTTATCGAGTCAGATTTGTGATATATAAACATTTCTTCTTATCTCGCAATATTGACTTTTTCTCATAATTGCGAGATTATATGTCACAATTCTGAATTTATAACTCACAGGTGTAAGTTTACATCTCGCAATTCTGAGAAAAGTTGTGAATTGTGAGATAAAAAGTTGCAATTAACTTTTTTATTTGTTTTACTCAGTGGCAGAAACGGGCTTCCATAAAAAGGAGAGAATTGGGATGCAAAGGAAAAATGTATTATAATAATTTACATCCAAAAAGAATAGACTGAAAGGCCTTCCCAGGCCAGAGACACTTTCTGTATCTCCACATCTCACGCTTTCAGGAGCGCTGCAGGTCAAGACATGCTGCTGTGTTTCAACATGAACATTTTACCAACCAATAGTTTGCATGCCTTAAATTCAAGATAAGAAGAAACCATATATTTATATTACTGTAGATTAGGTTCTGTATACTACTACTATTACTACTACTAATAATAATAATAATTTTTAAACACTGCATTAAACTACACTGAAAAATTATACTTTGGCTAAGTTAAAAAAAAAAAAAAAGTCTTTTTTTTAGGCAATTTACATACACGCATATATATGTATGTATGTATGTATATATATATATATATATATATATATATATATATTATTATTATTATTTGTATTTTTATTTTTCTGTCACATCACTGAATTATAAGATTAAATCCTGGCTCTAAATCCAAACATAACATTAAACTAATCATGATTAATGGCATCCAAAATAAAAGTTTTTGTTTACATTATATATGTGTGTGTGTACTGTGTATATTTATTATGTATATATAAATACACACACATGCACATATATATTTAAGACAAATATGTTATGTTTATATATTAAATATATTTATATATATTGTAAATTATATAAATATAAATATATGCATGTAAATGCATGTAAATATTTTCAAAATATATATGTGCATGTGTGTGTGTATTTACATATACATAATAAATATATACAGTACACACACAAATATTATGTAAACAAAAACTTTTATTTTGGATGCGATTAATCGTTTGACAGCACTACATTAAACTATCCAGTTTTTTCTCATTATGCTCTGCAAAATGTGTATAGCAGAGCCAAGCATCATAACCATGTTTTCCCTCACCTGATAGTCGATCCCCACTTGATTGAGCGCTATATTGATAGTGAAAGTAGAGGCGTCATGATGTGGTCTTAGTGAGGGTTGTTCATCAGGTTTATATCTGACTACAAACGCCAGTTCAAACAGAGCCTGCAGGAGACAAACACACACAGATGCAGCATTCACGTAAAAGCCCAAAGAAACACCTCCACTCTGTTACAATATGTTACAATGTAATTTATTGCTGTGATCAAAGCTGTATTTTCAGCATCATTACTCCAGTCTTCAGTGTCACATGATCCTTCAGAAATCATTCTAATATGCTGATTTGCTGCTCAAGTTTTATCAATTATTATTGATACTCAATTAATTATTATCAATGTTGAAAACAGATTTTGCTGCTTAATATTTCTGTTGAAACCAAACAATTTTGTTCAGGATTTGATTATTTGATGAATAGAACAACATTTATTTGAAATATTAATATTTTGTAACATTATAAATGCCATTACTGTATCTTTCAATTAATTAATTCATCCATCCCTACTGAATAAAAGTATTATTATTATTTTAATGAAATCTTACTTACCCCAATCTTACAGTTTGCTCAAAAATATTAAGCAGCAAAAACAGTTTTCAACATTAATAATAATATGAATTATTTACCATAAGAAATAATAAATCAGCATATAAAATGATTTCTGAAGGATCATGTGACACTGAAGACTGGAGTAATGATGCTGAAAATTCAGCTTTAAATCACATATTAAAATAGAAAAGTTTTTTTATTTTTTTATTTTAATAATACTTCATAATATTACTGTTTTTAGTGTATTTTTGATCAAAAATTGCATCTCTAAGCTTTAAGAGACTTCTTTCAAACACATTAAAAATCGTAATTATACCAAACGTAACATATATTTAAACGCAAGGCTCTAAATCCAAACATAACATAAAACTATCCAGTTTTTCTCATTATGCACTAACAAACAAACAAAATTTCAAACAATTTCAACTATTTTACCCCATTATGTCCTATGCAAAGCATGCTGGAAACTAGTTTAAGGTATTTCAACATTTGAAATAATTAATTCAACCAAAAGCAAATAATTCAAGTTTAGAAGAAAACTAAAGTCAATGTTAATTTTGTTAGTCAATGTTTAAAAAAAATAATAATAAAAAAGTGTTTTTACACTTAGTAAAGCTAGCCAGTATGTGTTCTTCACAACAAAAATACTATAAATGCTATCAAAATACTACGCAAAATTGTTTCTTTTCATTTTTTATGGGGAGTTGAAATTTGCATTTCAAGACAAATATAATTACTACTTCAGGAGAACAAAGTAAGTCTTACCCTTGTGTAGTATCCTGGAAACATTTTCTCAGTGACTGGCGCTGCATAATCCAAAAGGAACTTGTGCCATTCTTTTTCGTAGCCCACCTGATTCATGTGGATATCAATAGTTGGGACATTTTCATATCCACCTTGGATCCGATTGTCCTAAAAGCAAAAGAAATCATAATCATGCTCAAGTAAATCATAAAGTAAGGTAAATAGCATGGGGATGATACAGGAAAACAACAACATACCACATTTCCGCCTCCTGACCACTGGCCAAAATTTTCCATCTCTTCAATGAGATGTTTGCAGGCCACGTCGGTGAACACAGGGAACCAGTACACATCAGGGCACGGCTACACAGAGAATTACAAACAAGTTAAATACAGTACAATGACTTTACAAAAGACTGGACACAAGTTTGGGTCAGTATGATTTTGATTTTTTTCCTGATGCTCACCTTTTTTTTTTTTTTTTTTTGAAATCAGAAATACTGTCAAATAGAGCAATATTGTGAAACATTATTAAAATAATAACTGTTTTCAGTCTGAACATATTTTAAACTGTAATTTATTCCTGGGATCAAAGCTGAATTGTCAGCATCATTTCTCCAGTCTTCAGTGTCACGTGATCCTTCAGAAATCATTCGAATATGCTGATTTGCTGCTTAAGAAACATTTATGATTATTAACAATGTTGAAAACAGTTATGCTACTCAATATTTTTGTGTAAATGATGGCTATTTGATGAATAGAAAGTGCAAATTTGAAATAAAAATCTTTTGTAACACTATAAAAGTTTTTACTGTCACTTTTGATAAATTTAATGCATGAATTTCTTTAAAAAATTGCTGACCTGAAGCTTTTGAAAGCTAGTCTCATAGTCTCAAAGACAGGACAATAATCTTATCCAGTATGTAATATTAAAAACTTTAATCTTCAGAAAATGCTGCTATTATCGTATGCAGGGGAGTCATACACTCAATATTGTGACACAAAGCAGCCAAGACACGTATAACTGATATAGGCTTACGTTTGTTTGGTTTTTCCACACCTTTTTATTCCAAATATTCCCAAACATATTAACTCTATCATGAAATATCTCGATTCTCAAATATGTGTAAGTAAATGCATTTTGCACTTTTAGTTTATAGATTGTGTTAGTTCACCTATAATGGGCAATGGGCAAAGTAGCCTAATACTGTAATCTATTAACTACGCATAAAAACCCGTCTTTTTACTTAAGTACCAGATATGGGTGTCATGCCATAATACATTTTTAATACGACTGACTTTGTATTTAATGTGAATTTACTAAAAACATTGTAATTTACTAATTATAACACTTTCACTGTACAGAAAGAAAGCAAAGAACATTTTCAAGCGCTCTCAAAAGCTCCCATTATAATTACTGAAGCTGTTTACGCTGTGAAATGAATAACTTACATTCGTACACACATCTGCACTATGTTGTTTCTGATGAGAGAATTCGCCAGTTAATTCAGTCAGCGAGCAAGTGAACAAAACAGTAGCGTTTTAGCAATGACTCATCTGAACGCCTCTGATTGGTCATTGCATTCATAAGCTCAACAGAATCGTGTGATTGGTTATAATGGGCAGCGCTGTAAAAACGCGTTTGTCTCTGGCTCAGCGCCAGCCAGCGAGCGCAGATTTGAATTTAGCAGCTGATGCTGTGCCGCACTGAACGATCTAATCATGCCGGTGTGAAATATAAAAAATATTATTTTGCTATTTTTTTGTCTTTTAGAAGCTGCATTCAAAATCCACTTGGCTTAAAAATCTGAGGGGGCACGTGCTTAAGCCTCTGATCGTATGCCTTGTTTGAAAACTCACCATTTCTATGAAACCATCTTTCAAAACTTTGGAATAATTCTCATGAATGTATCTTTCCTCCCATTCCTGTTCCAGGGTAAAAATGAAAGAACAATAAGGCAAAAACAAACAGTAAACTAGCATTAAAGCAAGAATGTCTTGTATAATATTCAATTAAATGTTGTTGTGATTTTATCTTACCACAGGATTTTCAAAGATCTGCCAGAGATCATTGTGCAAGTGGTTTGTCTGGTAATTTTCAGTCGATAAAACTCGACCGTAAGTGTGCATATTTGTTACGAACATGAAGACACCCTAGGAACAAAATTTACAGATATCAATCAGCAATATATACTTATAAGATGTAAGACATATTATTTATTTCTTGAGTTTAATGTCTGACCTTGTTTCGAACTTTGGAGCAGAAGGCCATATCCGGATCTAGCGTTGCGGATTCAAACAGGTCAGGATCTTTGAGGTCAGTCCTCAATGCATCGGCTTTTATCAGGAATATGTGAGAGACGTATGGCACATTCCACAAACCCCTGTGGAGGCACCAGAGAACCGTCACATTTGCCATTTGCCCCGGTTTGATGAATTTCAAAGACTGCTTCATATGTTTTTGAGCAGTGAAAAATACTCATCATACTAGACCTCCGTCCATCAAAACTACACTAACAGTCAAAAGTTTTTGAACAGTAAGATTTTTAATGTTTTTTTAAAGAATTCTCTTCTGTTCACCAAGCCTGCATTTTGATAACAGATTTTGATAACTGGACAGCTAAATAAAATGTGCGGTGCGCCAAAGAAATAGACTAAAAGGGTAATGTGGCTGCAGATCTGAGGTACACACATATTTCTGCAATAAGCACCTAATACTTGTCATATAGAATCTATGCCTACACAGAAGTAAACGCTGTCCATTCGTTAGTCTGGTCGTTTGATGAGAGAGAGACGACATGCAGGAGTTGCAATAAACGCCTTAACAGCGGAGGACTCTTATTCTGTTGCACAGAACTGAAGACGACATGATGACGGCACCGTTTAATTTTTGCTTGACCAATCAGAGGAAAGGGGCGTTTAATTCCCTCGCATACATGGAAATCGAACATTCAAGCCGTTTATCCATTTTCTACCCCTGAATGTAAAAACGAAAAATTAAGGGGAATTGTTGTCTTTTCATGTTTTTGAAAAGACGAAAAATGAAAATGGTGCCATGTTCTCATGTTTCTGTTTTCAATATTGTGACGAGTCGGTTGCCCTCCCCCTTATTGTCATCACCACCCCATCCCTTATTCGCTTCCCTTCACCAGGCTCCCGACGGGAGTGGGTATGTGAGAGAGGAGGGGCGTGGAAACAGCGAGGGCTGGCGGCGTGTGATGAGGCACAGCTGAACTTAATGAAGCCTCATCACCGCCGCTGTTTAAATGCCAAGCGCGCCTCTCCTCCTCGTGAGCCGCCGAACCCGCGGTCCGGAAGAAGCCGCACCCGTGGACGGTCGTCGGGCCGCTCCGCGGAAGAAGAGGAAGAGCCGCTGCTAGAATGAAGCCGCCGCCCCTCGCGCCCCGGACCCGAGCGGGAGCGCGTGCGGCCGCCGGACTCCGCCCCTTACCTGGACCCTCCCTTCCAGAACACTGCCCCCCTTCACAAGCCCCGCAGCACGACGAGGACACCAGACCCCCCCTGTTTCTTTTGGACACTTTTTCCCCTTGGACACTTTATTTTATCGTTTTTGTTTAATAAAAGCTAGGCCTGACGCCACACCCACTGTGTCTGTCGTTGGCTCCTCCCGTCACAATATTAAATCAAAAAATTAATGAATGCAACGTACACGGACCATTTCAGATATATGCTGATCTTGGGATCTTTCTATTTATCAAAGAATCATGAAAAAATTTACTCAACTGTTTTAAATATTGATAATAATAGTAATAAAAATGTTTCTTGAGCAGTAAATCAGCATATTAGAATGATTTCTGAAGGATCATGTGACACTGAAGACTGGAGTAATGATGCTGAAAATTTAGCTTTGATCACAGGAATAAATTACATTTTAAAATATATTCAAATAGAAACCATTTTCTATACTATTTTCCATTTTAAATAGTAAAAATATTTCACAATATTACTGTTTTTGCTGTGCAAAAATGCAGGCTTGGTGAGCAGAAGAGAATTCTTTAAAAAAAAAAAAAACATGAAAAATCGTACTGTTCGGAAACTTTTGACTGGTAGTGTATCTGTAGATTCTCAATCATATCAAAGAACAAATTAAATGAACTAAATACCAACTTACACGCGGTTTCCTTGAACTATGTCCACGTAATCCTCTGATCTGGCGTAGTACCCGTCTGCACTGAGAGCGCCCCAGAAGTTTGTCCACAGACGCCCGGGTTTGGTCAACATTGGTGCAATGAAAGGCCTATGAAAAACAAAAATTATTACAATCAAATCATTAGAAAAAAAAAAATAACAATGGCTTTAAAGGCATAATGAGGTAATTATATCTAAAATGAACATTAAATTGAGAGTTATGTGAATCCGAACATGTAAAAAAAAAACCTTCAGTGTCACACCATCCTTCAGATATCATATAAATGTGCTGATGCTCAAATGTAATCAATTATTACTGGTGCTCAGTTATTAATAAAAGTTCTTATTAAAACATTATTTTTTTAAAACCTTACTTACCCCAAACTTTTGAATGGTAGTCTTTCGCAGTTTACGCAAAAATATTAATCAGCAAAAACAGTTTTCAACATTAATACTAATAAGTAATGTTTACCATAAGAAGAACTGAGCAGAAAATCAGCATATTAGAATGATTTCTGAGGATCGTGTCACACTGAAGACTGGAGTAATGATGCTGAAAATTCATTAGAAACTAGTATAATTCATGTTAAATCCTCCACAATTTGACCCACAGGTTTCCATTTTAAGTGCATTTCTGTACATGTAGTATTAGTGCATGCTGTCCATACAGCTTTACTTGTTAAATATCTGTAATATTCCGTAAAAGGCCACCAGTTACATTACTATATTTCAATAGAAGACATGAACTCAACAAAGAAAGGTAACGGTAAAGGTATTTTAAGGTGTCCTTTGTTACACGTTACATGTTCTTACTAATGTAATAACAATTAATTATGCATAATTGCATGCAAGTAACCCTAAACCAAACCCTAATCCTAACACTAATCATATAGTAAGTGCATGTAGTTAATTAATATTACTCAGTACTTAAATGTACAATTACACTGAAACAAGGACACCTTAAAATAAAGTGTAACCCAAAGAAAACATACTTGCCTTCATTTGTCAAGTTCATTCTGTACTTCAAGTCTTATTTATTCACTTACTTATTGAGCTCAATAAGGACTCTAAGTGTGTTTTCATTTTTTAAAACCACATCCACGTCTACACTGAAGAAGTATTCACAGTCAATATTGTCCCGACACATATCGCTGCAAAAATAGAAATAGAAAAAAAGAGATCAATGGAATATTCAAAGCACAAAGAAGCCATTTGTGCAATGACAAACTCTATGCTGTTTGATTTGGTCGTTAAAATATTCAAATTTACTCTGTTTAATTTTTTATAAAAATAAATATTGAAAAGCCCACTTACAAGCCAATAATACGTGAGGTCACAGGATCTATATCCTCCTCTGGTCCAATCAGCTTCACACCCTGGTATTCAGACTCGTGATACTCTAGAAATGAGCGTACGTGGGGTTCGTGGTGTGATTCCTGCAAAAGATATAAATCCAAAGTATTGTCCCTCATTATATGTATTGAACATAACAAAACATCTATGAAGAATGACAATAATGAACAACGTAGGCAACCCGATTCATTAATACAAAGGGTTCGTGTGAAAAACTGCTGTTTAATGACATTCAATCGGATCTCATACGGCTTTAACAATAAAGAACCAACTTATGAAAAGAATATCATATGATACTCAACAGGCACAATGTATTTAACAGGACAGGACAGTCGTATCTGTTTCCTGATACTGATCTTATTCGCATGTTCCGATTCACATAACTAAGTTACATTTCATGGTCATTTATAATTACCTCATTATGCCTTTAAAAATAAACTCTAATAAGGACTATCATCATTTTAAGAGCTTATTTGTGAACACATAGTCCCATTTAGTACAATAAAGTCCCATTTGTTAACATTTGTAAATGCATTAGCTAACATGAACTAACAATGACAAATTATTAAAGCATTTATTCATCTTTGCTAATGTTAGTAATAATATACATTTTCATTGTTTATTCATTTAGTTCACAGTAAATTAACTAATGTTAAAGCTGCAGTCCGTAACTTTTTTTGGTTAAAAATGATCCGAAATCAATATTTGAGTACGTACATAACCAGCCAGTGTTCAAAACTATCGCCTTACTTTAGCCCGATTCACAACGATTAGCTTATAATAATGTTTTCCAATTTGAGTGGTATGGGTAGGTTTTCGCGGGAAATTCGAGCATGGCACTGCGTCATTACGTCACGTCTGTAAACATAAAGAAGTTGTCCCGGCTGCTAGGCTATCGCACGTGAGGATCCTGCAGGTGACCGATCATTTATAGCCGTTTTTGATGGCGGATTGTAATCCAGAAAGGATTAATTGTGAATTAAATTAAATTATATTTCAAATGTGCTTCTAATTACCTAATAGACAGGGATTACACAAGATTTGTATTTTAAAGAAAACCAGTTCGAAGGCAGAATAATTTGCTTTTTGGGTTAAAAGAATTTCTTAATATGAAATTCGAATGGCATGACAATTAGATATTAAACTGTACAAAAATTGAAATCTACACACTATACTCATAGTCACGCAATGCTGATGTTGTTAACATTAATAATTTGAGAATAAAGTATAACAATAATACTTTGCACGGTTAGATGTGAACCAATCGTTAGATTAAATCACCTTTGGTAGAGCGATTTATTGTAATGCTTTTTTCCTCAGTTGGTCAGAACAAACGTGGCAGACTTGTTACTTACTTGTTCAGATGGAAATATACGATGAAAATTCTTATTTGGGTCATATATTCCAAGATGTAGGCTAGAATCTGTGATTGCGAAGTACAGTAAACATCCACACCGGTGCAGTGACTGACAGCCACACATTCACCTCAAAACATTAGATTCATCCGTGCTGGAGCCGTGCCAACTCACAGCCCATGCAAGTGAGATAATTCCACAAGCAGCTGCAATTCCAGGTTTTCAAACATAGATGGCGACAAAGAGGCAAAACTTATGGACTGCAGCTTTAACAAATACAACTGTTGAGTTTAAGAATGTACTAGTAAATGTTGAAATTAATATAGACTAGTATTAATAAATTGTGTCCAAGTATTGTTCATTGTTAGTAGCTTAGTAGCTATGTTTCTATCCACCTATTTTTATGCACATTTTGGGATATTGCATCAAAAAAAAAACGCTGAATGGAAACGCCAAGATGTGCATAGATTCTAAAAATGCGCATAAAACTTATGCACTCAACTAAGTAAGATAAATCTCTTATCCAGCAAGAAAACATGCGCATTAACTATGATGGAACCACTTTTACCGAATAAATTCCTTAATGCACATCAAAAAAGACATGTGACTTCGCGATGGGACAGCATAGCTAGACCAACCAACGGACCGATCTCATTGCACAGCATCTGAAATGAGCAAAGTCTCGCCAAAGTGCTTCGTTATAATTAACTCCCCGAACTGTGTTCCTAAACAGCAGACTCTGAAAATAAGACAGCATGACTGCGTTTCGTCTGCACGCTCTGAAGCTCGTAATTTATTGTATACAAAAATTATTAGATACAGAGCCTTCTACTGCAGCAATGTTTATTTTTCTTGGTGCTATTTAGTGCAATTTAATCAGGAAGTAACAATTTTGTTCTCCTCAACTCACTGGATGGAAACGGTGCTTTTATTCGCAAATTTTTTTATGCGATATTCCAATTTTGCACATGGAAACATAGCTAATTGTAAAGTGTTACTGCTTAACTGTTAAAAAATGCATAGAGTTATAGTTGTAAATCTGAACATAATATTTTACCTGATTATAGATGAATAATTGGAGCCGGTTTTTGGGGTATTTGAGGTTAAGTAAGCGCTCAAAGAACACAGTGACAAAGGGTGTGAGCTGCTGGATGAAGATCCCAATGACCACCACAGGATATTCACTCTCCTGCACACAAAAAAAGACAAACAATTCATAAACTAAACAATTATTCAGCTAAAGCTTAATTTCAGTTGAAATGTATATGTTTTAGCTGCTTATAGAAGTGTCTATGAATGCTTATGACTTAAACAGTGAAAATGTGCAGACTTTTATTAATTTACTTGATTCATTTGTGATATCAATTTATGATATCTCTTTTTGATATCTATTTTTTTATAAGAATATTTAATCATGAAATTGTACGGAGCCCCTCACATTGTCAGGACTCTGTCATGTGTTCCCGCCTCTTGTTTCCATATTTGGTTTTGTTCCTGTCCTTGTTCTGTGTGATTATTAGTTTGAGTTCAGCTATGTTTGTCTAATTATCTATGATTATCCTGTGTATTTAGTTCCTGCCTGTTTAGTTCCTGCCTTGGCATGCCCTGATGTATTCATTAAAGACTGTTATTTGAGTCTCCTCGTTCCACCCTGCTGTGTGCACCGTGACACACATAACATGCAGAATAAAAAAATAGATATTATGGCCATGCATTAAGAATTTGTTCACACAACTTAATATTTTGTGGCCTTGTTTTATTAAATCTTTCCTTCGTTTTTCATGAACAACCTTGCTCATGTTGCACTGTTTTGTTTGATTTACCTAAAACAAGGGAAATAATTAATAAGCCGTGAGAGCTAATTCTTAAAACAAAATATCAAAACACAAATGGATAAAAAACAATTTTTTTTTTTTAAATTCTAAACACCTTCATAAACTGCTTTCAGGATTAATTTAATGATAGTTTAAAAAAAAACATTGATGGTTATACTAATAAACATAAGGCCCACCTGGAGTCCAGAAAGCGGTCGCAGATTCTCGTTACAAATTGTGCAGCCAGTCTCAAATGTCCACAGATTTGGGATATAGTTCCCTAGATAGTTTATCTGAAGCTGAAAGAAACAGCATGTCATGAAAATGATTAAACTGAAGAAGACAGAAAGCCATAGAAAAGATCTTGCTTTTGCATTACAGTTATTTGGATCATAACAGTAAATGGTTTTACTTTGGTGGGTCCGTTGCCATGGATAATAACAGGCAGCGTGTCATAAAGCACATTTCTGGCTCGCACACGTCCATCTTCAAACTTCAGCACCACCTCATCTGTTCATGCAATTAAAAAATGATTAGCATTAACAATCTGATTAAAACTATAAATGGCCATAAGTACCCACTGGCCCACTTATAAAGGATTTCCTCCATAAATGTTTGAAATAATCTCTCTTGGGTATCTGTAATGGATACCTCTGATCTAGAAAGAGAAAGGCAGTTTTTTAAACAGCCTTTTGAAGCTGAAACAGATGACGAAGAACCAGGAAATGAATTCCAATGGATGTGATATTAACTGAGGATGAATGAGGGATTCATAGCAGCACTAATGTTTCTTAATGTTCTTCTTCTTGCTTTCTTACTACAAGTTACTGCATCAATATTAATATGCAATTCATTTAAAGTGTTTGTATCACTTTATTGTACAGTTTCCTCGTTTCAAATTACTTGTACTTGTACTGATACAATAACAGCAAATTATCGAATGATAAATCAAAACTCTAATCTTAACCCTAACCCTTTAATAAGTACATGCTGTCAATTAATATCACTCTGTACTTAAATGTACAGCATGATTACACTGTAACAACACAGCCTAAAATAAAGTTAAGCCATTTTCTTTTCCCATCGAAATACACTTTGGGACCAGGAAAAAGCCATCTTCAACCCCGTCACACCTACATTTTTATTAATTCATTTTTTAAGTTTATGAAAAAGTAATTTAATGTTTGTTGAACTCAGTGAAATGTTCAGAGCAATCATAAGTATACTGATTTTAGTTCAAATTCTGAAGTTAACCCACTTCTTTGATCAAAAATGATGAGGTTGCTGTCACAAAAAGTTCAATTTCAAGCTTTAGTATAGCAAAAGTGTGAGATTTTATGTAACTTTTGTATTTGCAAACACTGAATTAGTGTGAGGGACATCTGATTAATAGGAAAATGTTGATTTCATTACAAATACATTTTATGATCATATTCAGAGAGCTCCCATAGTGTCCATAACGGGGTTGAAGATTAATAGTGCCCATATCTTAAAATAATGACCAATAATAATAGGGATTTGACGCCTGAGGTGGGAAAATATGTTTTTCAGGAAGTTAAATATGTCATTAATGCCGTGGGGTGTTCAGAAAATTCATATTTTTTGGTAAAAAATCTAAAAATGTGTAAGTCCAAATCGTACCGGTTTCGTGGAATGACTCAGTTATTAATATCTTACAAATGGCAGCATACCTAAATATTTATGTGCTATAATTACAAAATAAACAGTGTTTTTTGGACCCAAACTCCAGCTGTAGTGTGGCACACCTGGGCTGTAGTATCCAGCTGCGATGGTGTACGTGTGCACAGGCACATCTCACAGTCAGCTCATTCACATTCCAGACACAAATGCCATTACAGGCAACTGAGAGAGTCGCTCTCCTCCCACAATCTGGCAGTGAGTCAAAACTACAGCTGCCAGCCGAGCAGAGCACAGCTTTAAACTCAAATAACAGCTCCAGTCCACGTGAAACCAATCAGCATTTGAGACCCTCAGCAAAGTATTACATTAGCAATTCCTCATTAAACTGAAAGGCTACAGAAAGAGGAAACGTCCCAGCAGGTATCAGAGAGCAAGAACTCTACTGACGCTGCACTTTGGAGACCATATAAAAAGGATGTTTTTTCTTCAGAGAGCTGATGCTAGTGAGAATTTTGCAGAAGCCTTCTTAAAGTTTAAATAGAGTTTATGTTGGAGCTGTTCTCCAATTAAATCTTCTAACAGCTGTATTTCTAAAGCAGGCTGTAAGGACACAAAATGATACACTTACCAAGAGCTCCGTGAAGATTCTGGAACAATCTGCACTTGTTGTCCAGAGTTATATTTATAGATTTCTAAAGAGGAAATGACAGGGAAGAAAATGTCAAAACGCAGCATAAACACATTTAATATGTGTCATTACTGAAACTGTGAACTTAAATGTGCATTCTGAAAACAAGCCTAAATATCTTAAAACGGAGCAATAAAGTTTTAGGAAACCACGCTATACTCAAACACTCACTCTTTTCTCCGGGTTGATATAGATCTTGGTGAAATAGAGTTGGTCACTGTCACTATCTGCTCCTGACCAGTCCGAAAGCATCTTTTTAAGGTTAGGTGCGTAGCCAATGAAGCCTAGCAAAAAAAAAAAAAAAAAAAGATCTAGCGTTACAATGGAAAGAGCCTATAAACAGACACAAAACCTACGATTATCTGGTTTAGATGTGTAATTGGATGATTTAAACTTATCTTTTAATGATTAGTCATGAAAAGAAGGAAGAGAGCGGATTTTCAGAGAGACCAGAGATGGCAATAAAGACAGTAAAGTATGTTCGGATTATTTCACATCTGTTTGTTAGTCGCTGACATCACTCTGTAAGTATGAGTGTTTCTGGAAGATTCGGAGAGATTGTGAGAAAGGAAATTAAAAAAGGAAGAAGCCTCAAACGCCTTAGTAAAGCAGTTCTTTCTTGATAAAGTGAACTCTAGAATATACAAGGTTAAAAGAGTGATACAAGATATTATTACAAACAATGATTTGCTTCCATTCTGTTCCATGCACCATTGCCTCCAAAACCTAAGCATTCATCCAATGTTAAGGTCACTGCACAGTGAGTTTTTTTCGTATTCGTCATCCTTTCCTATCAAAATGCTTGCTTCGGATGCAAAAACGCAGAAAATCGAACCTGATCCGAAGTTTTTATGACGGACGAAAGTTTCGGAGGCGGTGTGTAAACGTGATTGACATAACGTGAGGTCGTATTTATTTTTTAACGTGCAAAATTTTCGGACTCGGTGTGCAAGGACCTTTAAACTAATAATTTCATAATCGCTGAATTTAGGGCTTTGAAATAAACAAAAACCCAATTACAGCACCTACTATAATCAGAAAAGTAAATTATAATTGTATATATGTAGTTTGAATTGTAATGATTTTTCAAAGACATTTTAATAGCATACTGGACGGGACAATTTTTTTTTTTTACTGTTGTATTACGATAATAAAACATGATCTTATATGGTCCTAAAAAGAGCCTCTTTGTATTTAAATAAAATAAAATGTATTCATTTACTCTTTTGATTTTGTGCTGAAATATATGATGCATTCAAGTTATGTTGGAAAGATCGTATTTATGAGTTGAACGCACATCAACACCATAATTATGATGTTATGTCATAATTATGAGTGGGAAACTCTTTATTTTCTTCGAGCTCCAGTTTCTGTGTTGGTTGTAGCTTTGTGTATTGACTGTAATTTTGTTTAAATTATTTTTTTGTTTCATTTACAATAAAACTAGCAAAATTGCTTATACAAAATATGATAGTATTGCACAATTATGATAGAATATATTACACACCCTCATACATTGAATAAAACATAAAAAAGCAAAAACACACTGATGCACATTCTTCATTCAGCATTTTGCAGAAGTAGAATAAAAAATATTGCTGTATTTGTTTGTAGAAAAGGACATTGACATTGAAATCTGCCAAACTAAGGAGATTTAATGTTGTATGTATTCGTTTCCAACTACTAAATTAATGTCCCAGGAGAACTTGAACACACCAATAACTCATATCACGTATCATTGTGAAATTTGTGTAAATAATGATTCATAACATTCATTCAAAACTACACTAACAGAGCTAATAATACATCTAAAGCTCTTGAGTAACCGAACAAGAGAGGAATACATGCCTCCTGCCCCAAGGAACCTCTTCCCTTCCCTGACATGAGGATGCTTGTCTTCCAGGTGACGGTCTGGCCAGATGAGCGTCTCGGCAGAAAACACAACTCTGTGTTTGGCCTGCTGAAACTTCTTCAGCAGCTCTTTCGGACCGGAAGAAAAGATCACGTCATAGCTGCGGAAAGCCCAAGCATAAACAATCGTTACTGTCAATGACCAACACTGATTGCTGAGACAGTACAGACAAATCAGCATATTGCAGGTAAGATGGCCATAACTACCTATCCACAAAAAGAATGACTTTGTTCTCCTCCTGTATGTCCTCCAGAGCAGACTTCAGCAGGCGCACTTTCTGCCCTCCACCTGGAGGAGACATGTAATCTCCACCTTTCCATGTTTCTCCGCTTCCGAGAACCTAAAAAACAGCAGAGGAATGTCAGGCATCAGTCTGCAGGTTATAGACCGTGAACTGTGTTATATAGGGTGCTTCTAACAAAAATGTCAAGGTCATATTTAACCCTGAAATCAAAAGCAAAACATTAGAAATAACACTTTTCGTTAAGAAAAATAAGCCTAGTTTTTGGATTTTAAGCATACATCATGGTATAATATCTGCTGTCCTGAAGTTATTTGAACTGAATCTAATTTTACAAAATAAGTGTGACAGGATGATACTAGATCAAATATAATAATGGAAATTGTATGCAATATTTTTATTTACATTAGCATAAATTAAAGGTACAGTAGTAATAATTTATACTTTATTTAAATAGTATATAATTATGTTTTTGTGCAATGATGACAATGATGGAGTTTAGCATACATCAACCAATGTGTTATTATAGGAAATAAATAGAAACATTTTAAAGTGTTTTTTATATATATAAAATACTAAATAAACTATTCTATTTAAAATTGTATTTAGACAGTTTGAACAACTGGATAAAAAGTAAAAGAGATTCATCTGAAAGGTAAATTAATGACATGACTTATATACAGACATATGAGTATTTACATATTTAATTGCCCATATTTTAATTGAAGATATGCCATAATAGCAACACTCTGAATGCAAATTGAATGATATTGCTCTAGGTTTCAATGAAAGTGAAGGTGTCTGAAATGTACATCTAATTCATGCAAATACTGAATAATAACCCATTAATTGCAATAAGTATTGCCTATTAAATGTACAAATAATAACACTAGTACCAACATGCCACTTGGGTCATTATATGCCAATTCTGGGGCCCATCTGACCTCAAGGGTCTAATGTTATCTTTTTACTTCAAAATGATCATTTTTACTGCATCAGTCCAAAAGCACTGATGTGTCCACAAATCCCTCACTTTGATATTCAATATAAACCAATGTCACAGATGACTATTTTTTCTAAACAAAATTAATCAATTAACCTCAAAACTTTTTTGACTGACTAAATCTCACAAATGTTGATATTCAGATGAGACGATAAAATTAAACAATTAATCAAAAGTGTTTAGATGAGATTTTGTGCTGAATAGATAAAAAACGTTGCATTTTATGAACAAGCTAAATGTTTAACTGCCCATTACCAAATTCTATTTATTAATGACTATTTGGACCACAAAACCAGTCATAAGGGTACATTTTTTTGAAATTGAGATTTATACATCATCTGAAAGCTGAATAGATAATCTTTCCATTGATGTATGGTTTGTTAGGATCGGACATTATTTGGCTGAGATACAACTATTTGAAAATCTGGAATCTGAGGGTGCAAAAAATATATAAATATTGAGAAAATCACCTTTAAAGTTGTCCAAATGAAGTTTTTAGCAATGCATATTACTAATCAAAAATTAAGTTTTGATATATTTACGGTAGTAAATTTACAAAATATCTTCATGGAACATGATCTTTACTTAATATCCTAATGATTTTTGGCATAAAAGAAAAATCAATAATTTTGACCCATGCAATGTATTTTTGGCTATTGCTACAAATATACCCCAGCGACTTAAGACTGGTTTTGTGCTCCAGGGTCACATTTTATAACAGTAACTGCTGATAAAGTGCTTCACATTGATGGTGTAATTGAAGTGTTTTGCGGATCTCAAGAAGCGTCTGAAGCCATCGGTCTCCTGCGTGGCCACAGTCAGCACTAGAAGATCTCCTGAGACAGAGAAAACACAAACCAGCGTGAATAACACTCAGAAGTGCTCCTCAAACTTCCAGCTCCTCTGTCTACGTGCTGGACGAGCACATCCTAATGGGTTTATCCCACATCCACTGCTCTCTCCGGAGGATCAGACAGGAACTCAAGGCACAGCTGGAATATTAACTTCAGAAAGCTAATTCTGCTGCAAAAGCGAAGCTTCTTTAGCTGATCTATCATATCTACAATGTATGTTTTTTTTTCTTTCTTTCCTTCTTTTTCTTGCAGCGCAGTCTTCCAGCATTCCAGCTTACTTTAAAAAACAATCTCTGGTAGTTACAATGTAACAAATGTGTTTTGTTGCACTCACATTTCGCATTTTTGTTGCACTTATTATTTACAATTTTAGAACTTTTTGCATTGTTTTAGTGTAATTTGCTGTAATTTATGACCATGGTTTTACTACACATTAAACCAAAAAGCCATGTTACTATAGTTAAACCATGGTAACTACACATTAACAACGGTTTTGCTACACTAACCATAGTATTTGTAGTAAAAACTGTGGTTATACAAATGGTAATCAATACGCCCCAAAATAAAAACAAACAAAAAACATGGTTACTACACTTTTACTACAATAAAACCATGATTATTTATCGCAAGGGAACCGAGCTTATATGTGTGTGAAGGGGTCCACGTCAGCGTCTAACTTCACCTAACGTTAGCATGTCAGGTTTGCAACGACCCTTACAATCAATCCTGGTGTGAAACTGCAGTAGTGAGTTAGGTTATCGTGTACAGAAGCGGTGTGTTTATCTTCTGTGATAAGCTGAAATCATAGCCTTACCCTCGGGGATCAAGCCCTGCTGATTACAGTCACGCGGAGAAAAGGACGCAAACAAGCACGCGAGAACTATCAGGACTGCTCTCATTTTCTGACCCGTTACTCTTCAGACCTCCACAGCAAACCAGCGACTGATGAAATAAGGCCTTTCCTCGAGAGAAAGTTAGTTGTACATTCTCGAACAAACACAAGCCTGCCCACTTCTGCCTGTCCCCACCCCTCCTGAAGAAGATCCCTGACCGCACGGAGCAGCAGCCCACAGTCTGTTTGTGTTTATGACTACACTTTAACTCACTCTGAGAAAGCAATTTAAAAAAGTGTGACAACTATGTCTGTCTCAATTTGTGTTTAAAAATATCTGGGGTGAAATAAATAATAATAGCCTACTAAAAATACATAATAATAATTATTTCAGTTAATATTTATCATGGTAAGTTAAAGTTATGTCTTAAAAACAAGCAAAAGATACACTATGTAAGCTGTCACAAAGGAACTTGAAATTAGACACATTATTATAGGCTTTTCAGCAAAAGTAAATCATTTTTTCAGCAAACATAATTTAAAACACAATACTTGAATGTTATATTAATATGATTACATTTTAATTAGTATACATGAGAAAAATGTGACAACTTGTGCCAACCTGGCATATTATGAACCGTTTAATTATGAACATTTAAAACTTTCCAGTTGAAATATGAATTCCAATCAGTGTTGCCAACTAATTTTCAGAGAAAGTTGCTGAAGGAAGCTCAATTTGTTGCTAGAAGTTGCTAAATGACGTTGTGACGCCATTGCGCGATTACGTCATTGCGTAATCACGGCGCAAAATTGTGTCACAACATCAAATCTCAGCAAAAATATATATTTTATATATGTTAATTTTGATTTGTTTGTAAAATAATATGCATAATATAATATTAAAATATAAATAACTGTATTTTAAAAAACATTGAATTATTGAACACTTACACATTTTTGAATGATTACAATTTAAGGTTTTTTTTTTTTTAATAGCTAGTAAACTAGTAATATAACACATTCTCAACAATTATGCTTTAAGCAGTGTATTAGTAGTTAGTATGCTACACTCCAAGAAAAGGCTGTAAAATAGGGCACAATCTACTATGTTAATATGAAAGAATTTTCCGTATTGGTTTTTTTACCTGCATTTTAAATTACGCATTGTGTTTTCGGGTTAAATGGTTACAGTGGATAATGGATAACGTCCTGGAAAATTACTAGTAACCTATATTTTCAATTTTTCTTACAGAATACTAACTGATCAACAATCGCAAGTACAAGCTATAACAAAGTGTATCATAAATGAACAATTATTCAGTTGTTATTATTATTATTATATTGAAGAAATGCAAATAGCAGCTAATTCAATTCACGTGATGTGTGTACTGCTAGGCATCTTTGGTTTTCTTTTTGTGTAATTTGGATGGAAAATGTGTGTCTTTTTATTGTCTGAGTCACTTATCAAAAGTTGCTAAAAGTTGCCAAATAAATTTTTAAAAATTGCTCAATTTGTTGCTAGGTGCTTTTGGAAGAAAAAGTTGCTAGGGTAGTCTGAAAAGTTGCTAAATTTAGCAACAAAATTGCTAAGTTGGCAACACTGATTCCAATGTCCAGTGATAATAAATAGGAAAACAATTATGCCAAACTAGCTAATAATAATTATAAATCAAATACCAGATTTACAATTTACAATAGGGTCAACAATATTTGTACAATATGCAATACAATAAGGTTGCAATTGCAGAGAATATCTTCCTCTTAGCTCAGGAAAGTTCTTATTATAAGAATTATATATTATAAGCATTCAGAAATCATTTGAATAAATTAAGTGCATTTATCAAATGTCACAAAAAAAAAATCGATAACCATAATTTAGAAAAGTTACACATGTATTGGTAGGCCTATCTAAAAAAAAAAAACATGCAGCATGTTTAGCATGTTAGCCTTGCATGTTTTTTGTGCACATTACAAATAGGTTACACAAAATAAGTGTATTATTTTACACTTTATTTATTTTTATTTTTTTTCAAAGAATACTTTTTTTCGGATACTATTTTCACACACACACACACACACACACACACACACACACACACACACACACACACACACACACACACACACACACACACACACACACAAACAGCTCTAAAAACAGCAAGGCAGATAGTCATCACTAGGTGCCGTAAAGCCGTTTCAAACTTGCCAGATCAGTCTGACATACTGGTCCAGGATCAGTTTTGTCTTCCCTTAATACGTTACATTGACGGTAGACTCGCTGCTAAGGGCTGATCCTAGAACAGCGCTTAGTCTAGCTTGAACTACGACAGGTCTTGGACTTCGACACTTCCGGTGTTTTTACGGCAGCCTGCTGGTTTCCTTCCACAAACAGAGATGTCAGTTGGCTGAGAGGTGACATGTACACACAGCAAATAAAACAAACGAGGTCGACATAACTCAGCTCTAGCAGAAACACGCGATTACGCGACGCAAACATCGCTTCGAGGCGACAAAGTACGCGTGAAATGGGTGAGCAGAAATGTTTTGACTAGTCAGCTGACTAGCCTGATAACAGCAACTACAGCACTGCAATAAATGCAAACTCTTTGCAGATACGAGTGGCTCGTTTAACAAATGTTTGGAGTTGTTTTGGCACGGAAAAGTGTTTGCCTCGTTAATGAGGAAGTAGGGTTTTCCACAACTCTGTGACAGAAGAAATTACTTCAACCTTTTTTCGCGCGTGTTGCTCTTCAAGTTAAGCTTGATAAGTTAACACTACTATGCTTGGCAGAGCTGTTTGCCACTCCCAGCTTTTACTGCTGTCAGGAAGTCTCTGATGTCCTGTATGGTGACCACCCTCGACTGAGTCGTTTATGTTCAGTCCATCAAAGAGCATTTGGAGCAAAAGGCAGATCATGTGGCTTCAGCAGAGATTAAAGGGGCTGCCTGGTTTGCTCTCGAGCAGCTGGGCCCGCCGTGTCTTGGTTGGGTTACTGCTCTTCCTCATCTTCTACTGGTACTTGAGCTCAGATGGGCTCCTGAAGGCTCTGAGCATGTCCGGGGAGTCTGGAGGAGCGGCGGGGGTTTGTTTGCAGACTGATCTTCACAGGTGGGTGTCGTTGGTGGACCGAGGGGAGGGAGTGGTTCTCACCCCCCAGACCAAAGAAACAGTACCATTTGTGGTCGGTAATGGACATTTTCTGGTGGATGTGGACTCTAACAAACTCTGGGTAGCTTCATCTTCACAGCCTGGATCCGCACCGGTTCACCAAACAGACTACGGGCCGGTGGTGCGGTCGCAGATCCCGGGATCGCGCTCGGAGGCTCGGGGAATGATGCTGTGGTACAGAAAAGGCTCTGTCTTTTCCACCAGGTGCATCCTGACCGCTTCTTCTCAGTCTTCTCGCGACTGCGTCGTCATACGAGAGGAATTTGTTGCGCATCGCAGCCGACCCAATGTTTATCTTCAGAGGATTCACGTATCGAACCCCACGGACCGCCAGGTTTCAATCGACCTGGTTTCGATTGAGTCTCTGTCGTTTAGGAGCACCGTGGAGAAGATGGAGGAAAAGGAGTTTGTTCTCTCCTCAGGCCGGGTGCTCACGGAAAAGAAGGACACCGTGTTGGTGGTGGTGGGCACAAAGCAGCTGAGCCCCAAGATCCAGGTTTCTGCCAAATCTGAATACTCAGAAAACCTGGTGAGCGTGATTCACACCTCAGAGCCCACCGAGGGCGGGAAACTGGACGAGACCCTCGGCAAACTGAGAGAAGGAGTCAAGAGAGAGATGGTGGATGTCCTCCGAGCCGATGTGGAAGAATTAATGCAAGAGCACCAGCAAGCATGGGTGGATCTCTTCATATCTGGCAAGTTGATTAAGCACAGTCCGACATAATTGTTATTCACTTCAGTATATACATTTCAGGTTCATTGTATGGACCTCAAAAAATTTACTTTGCACAGTTCTTAATTAAAGGGGTAGTTCATTCAAAAATGAAAATTGTCATCATTTACCCAACCTCAGATTGTTCCAAACCTGAATGAGTTTCTCTCTTCTGTTGAACACAAAAGTAGATATTTTGAAAAATGTTGGTGGTAACCAAACAGTTGCTGGTAGCCACTGACTTCCACAGTATTATTATTATTATTATTTTTTCTCCATACTATGAAAGTCAGTGGCTACCAGCTACTGTTTGGCTACCAACATTATTCAAAATATCTCCTTTTGTGTTCAACAGAAGAGAGAAACTTATACAGGTTTGGAATTTTTATTTTTGGGTGAGTTATCCCTTTAATAAATCTGAGGGGTCATATCAAGACATATCAAATTTTCCTTAATCTTAGAAGTGTTCAGTGTGTTATGAAAACAAACAATACATTTCCCCCTGGAAAGAAAGTAAGTATTAAAAATGTACCTAATTTAGGGCCGGTTGCTGATCAAAACCAAAATCAAAATTTTTTAAATTCGGTTACATAAAATTAGGTTAGTCTAATGAGTCCAAAATATGGAGGGAAAAAAATAAATAAATGGAAAGACTGATTACCCCATAGTTAACTGCTAGCTGGTAAAACTAGTTCTTAAAGACACACTTAATAGAGGCTAAGTTTATGCAACTGCCTCCAGATTTCACAGACAGGGTTTAGATTAAATCAGGATTAGGCCATAGTTCAATTAGGACATTTAAGTAGTTTTTATAAACGTACCTTAGAAAAAAATTGAGACAAAACAATGGCACTGAATATTTTAAGATCAGTCAGTGCAAATTTATTTCATTTGAAACCGCTCAGAAATGCATTTTACTCTGGGACTAGTCTTAAGCCTTGTCTGTGAAACCAGGGGGTATGAAACTAGAAACTGCCACTAGCCAAATATGAGTATTGTGTGTCATGTAGATGGCCTTCTCTACCAGCCACTGCACTCCAAAAGGAGGACAGTAAACGAGTAAGCGTTCTTCTTCATACTTGCACAAATATGTGAGCTGATTTTTGTTTTATATGGCAACTCTCCATGTGAATGCCCTTTGATGCAATTCACTTTGTATGCGCATTAATAATACGAAAGTAGGTTCACTTCAGTTATGAGATTTGCATTATTCCGAATATATTTCCTTGTTATAACTTTCAGACAAATAAACACACACCCATCATCAAAAACACCTGGTTGTAGGAAGGCGTGTAGGACACAGCTAACAGTACAGATAAGAAAAGAACTCCACACAGAGCTATAGTTTACAAAGAGTCCTTTATTGACAAAAGCAAAGTTTTGTGTCATATTCTACATCTCTTCTACAATTCTCTTTTGGCATTCTTTATTTCTTTCTAGTTTTGTCAAAAACAAGTAGGGCAGGCGACCTAGCACAGCAACTTTAATCAAAATGAGATTTGAGTGAACTTGTTGTACAAGGTCAGGGACAGCTTGCATGTCAAGACAAGTCTGGAAAAAATACTATGCCACTTTGCACAATAACTGTTTGTTTTACTTTAATGTTTTTGGGATGTATTTTATCTCGTGAACACAAACAGACTCCCTTATATTTAATATGTTCAAGTTTTACAGCTTAAAATAATGTTTAGTTCATTAGGATTTGATCTGAAATGTGTGTGTGAACTTTCCACTGGTGCCTTCAGGTCATTAAAAAGAGGTCAGAGTCCATTTACAAGGCCAGAGACAGTGTAAAAGCAAAGAGAAAAGTTATTTTTAATTCAGTTTACTGTTTGGTTGTTAGAAAAACACAGAGATAACACCTATAGTATAATGATTTAATGCTTTGTGCATTTTTTTTCAGTTGCACATATACGAGTTGCATGGGACAGTGCAATTAATATAAGCAAACCTGCAGTCCAAGTGTCTGTGCTGTTACTCATTTCACATGTTAGCAGGGGTGTAAAATACATTTAGAATTTTTTTTAAATAATGATTTTACTGCATTACTGTACTTGAGTATTATTTTTGAGGATTTGTGCTTTACTCAAGTGCAATTTAAACTGACCATTGTGTTTTCACTTGATTACATTTCTGAAGAAAAAACAATACTTACTTTCTACTCATTACAATTTTATTTCAACTTGAAAAGTACTTGTTACATTTTTTGCCTTTTTTTTTTTTTTTTTTAAAGTTATATTTATGGGCTTTTTTGGACAGTAGAGAGCAGACAGAAAAGCATTTGGTGAAGAGAGGGGGGTAGGATCAGCAAAGGACCTCGAAAAAGGAATCGAACTCAGGTTGCCGCGAGCACAGTTGCGCTAGCTAGGCTATATGTTGGCGCACTAACCACGAGGCTATCAGTGCCGACATATCAGGAAAATTCTGGCTTCAAAATTTCACCATTAAATTTCACCAAGCATATTGAGGTAGCAAAGTTGCTTTTCCCATAAAAGTCTATTGATTATTTTTGTTTGTTTGGATATACCCATTAACTGTCTGTGTAATATATTGGCTGAATGCACAACATTTACTCACCCTGAAACAGAGACGTGTAGCAAATCAGCTCAAAAGGGAAATGTATATAAATAATTACAATTAATTATGATTAATTACAATTATTTATATCGGCTGACAGTAATAACTATAGCAGAATTAAAGGCCTTTTGCGGGCGGGAGTGGGACAAAACATGAATGTCGCGGGTGGGAGCGGGACCAGATAAGATATATTTCTGCGGGACTGAAAAATCCGTCCCGCGCAGGTCTCTACCCTGAAGTATTTTCCTTACACACGTCCATTGTTTCACTTCAGAAGATACTGATTCGTTAACAGGGTTGTATGGGTCACCGTCGTGTTCATTTGTATAGTTTTTAAGGTGTCATCTTGCATTATATCCATACAGATGGATTATTCTTTCTAAAAATCTTTGAGTCATATACATATGTCTGACAAAACATTTTGCATTGAGAAGATGATTCAATATGATGAAACAAGTCTGTTTGTTTTTTTGGCTAGTTTACTCTTCTTTTTTAAAATTTAAGTACAATTTAAAGTTGTACTTTTTTAATTTCA
The DNA here is from genome assembly GCF_012432095.1 of Onychostoma macrolepis. Lineage (NCBI taxonomy): Eukaryota > Metazoa > Chordata > Actinopteri > Cypriniformes > Cyprinidae > Onychostoma > Onychostoma macrolepis. The sequence goes on from NC_081162.1 coordinate 3,762,868, forward strand.
CACAAGCCAAGATACTGCTTTGGCCAAGAAGATACTTAAAGTAAGTAGAGTAAAATTGAGTAAAATTTTCACTCAGTTTTTGTACTTTCACTTAAGAATAATATTTGAGTACTTTTTACACCTCTGTCTTTTAGAAATAAAAATACTTATAAGTAGAGCAGAAAAAATATATATGGTTTAATTCTAAAAAATGTTGCCAAAAATGAATAAATAAGTAAATATGTCAAACAATTAATCACGAATAATCGCATCCAAAATAAGAGTTAAAAAAAAAAAAAAAAAGTCATATATGCATGTGTACTGTGTATATTTATTATGTATATATAAATACAAATACATGCATGTATATATTTAAGAAAAATATGGTATGTTTATATATTCAATATATATATTATATAAATGTATATACATGTAAATATTTTCAATATATAATACTGTGTGTATTTATATACACATAATAAAAAAAACACAGTACACATACATAAATTATGTAAACAAAATCTTTTATTTTGAATGCGATTAATTGTTTGACAACACTAGTAAATAAATACATTTTTTTGCACAAATAGACAAAATTATGGTGTACTTCAGGGGAAAAAGTAAGTACGACATGACTCCTTTAAGGTTTCTAATCTTGTTCACTTGCTTTAAGAACCTAAAAGGAAATATTTCATGTTTTGTTTTTTTCTGCTTTACAGGTGTGGAAATCAGAAAGATCACAGACGCCCATACTCCGTCCAGTCGCACAGTCAACAACACGCTATATTACATTCTGTCGACCTCTACAGCGCCCCTCCTGGATCAGAGTCTGACCGCAGAAGAGCACGAACGCCTGGAGTCCAGTCTGAACTATGCCGACCACTGCTTCAGCGGCCACGCCACCATGCACGCCGAGAACCTGTGGCCGGAGCGCCTGACCAACGTGGCTCAGATCCTGCAGCTGGTGAATCTCTGGAACCTGACCTTCCAGAAGAGAGGATGCAAGGTCCTCGTCGCGGCAGGCACTCACGGTATGATGCAAGGCATGGTCCTGAGTTTTGGTGGTCTGCAGTTCACCGAAAACCACCTTCAGTTCCAGGCCGACCCAGATGTTCTTCACAACAGCTACTCTTTGAGGGGCATCCATTACAATAAAGACCTTATCAACCTGGCCGTGCTGCAGGACGCCGAGGGCAAGCCCTTCCTGCATGTGTCCGTCAAGCCTCAGGAGAAACCTGTGAAGCTGTACGCCTGCGAGGCCGGCTGCATGAACGAGCCCGTGGAGCTGACCTCGGAGCTGCGAGGCCACATGTTTCCGGTGATGGTGACCCAGCCCATCACGCCTCTGCTGTACATCTCCACTGATCTCACTCACCTGCAAGACCTGAGACACACCATGCACGTCAAGGCCATCTTGGCTCACGAGGACCACATGGCCAAGCAGTACCCAGGCCTGCCCTTCCTCTTCTGGTTCAGCGTGGCGTCCCTCATCACGCTTTTCCACCTCTTCCTCTTCAAACTCATCTACAATGAGTACTGTGGGCCTGGAGCCAAGCCGCTCTTCAGGAGCAAGGTATAGCCGAAGACACTTGAAGACACGCCGTTTTTGGGGGTGGGAACTGTGGTGTGAGTGTGTGTGAATCTCCTCTCCCTTTTTCTTCTTGCTCTCATTCTGCGCAACTCTCAAATTCTGCCTTGCAAGATATTTTTACCTCTGGAAACTAATTGACGATAATTGGTTTGGGTAATCCATCAAACTGCTGTAATTGGAGGGTCGGGCTTGCTGGAAATAGTTGTCTGCAATCTTCAGTTTGGGTGTTCTCTCTCTATGAACCTCTTGATGAACTGAAAGCACCAGTGCTCTAAAGACACTATTCAGAGAGCTTATTTTTTTCCCTCGCAATCTGACACAATTAGAACTGATTTGTGTCCAAAAACGTAAGAAAAAATATTTATTTTGTTTTATATGAAATGCTATTCCGCTTTGCAGAATAACCATTTGCTAATTATGTTTGAAGGACAGTTTTTTGAATGTAATTCATCTCGTGACTTTCAGCAGACTTTCCCATCTTTTATATGTAGTTTTACAGCTCAAGAAAATCTGTCTAGAGTATTTAATTCAGTTTTTTGATGGGATGATAGCAGGTGAGGAGTCGAATTTTATTTGATCTGAAATTTGTGTGTAAACTTTTCACTGGTGCCTTCAAGTCTTTCTTCTTCCAAGTTGGTTTAAGGGGTTTTGTTCCTCTGAAATTTGCTTTCTGCAAAGACATTTTGTTCGTTTACAATCTGGGGGTCTTACGCAGGGGTCTCGTGTTTCATCTAAATGTGCTTTTTTAAGTTTGAATATCTTGTTGGTTTGGTAAGGTGAAAGTTGAATTTCAATTTGAACCCAAATACATCAACTTTTCACTAATCACATTCATCCACCATACAGTCATTTATGTCAGTAAGGTAATGTCAATACTGATAGTGGTTTTGGTGACATTATTGATAGCAGTTAACATAAACCTCAAACATAAGGTAGGCAGATTTGCATAAACCTCACAAAACCTATCAAGAACAAGTTAGTTTTGCCACAAAACCACAAGAAGAAAATTACATTTTGCATTAAAATGAAGCCTTTTTAAAGGCCATTACGATAATTTTCATGACAACTAAACCTTTACAATAAAATTTATTGTATTATAAATGTAAATGTATTAGAATACAATTGTTATGCTTATACTGTGCTGAAAATCATTGTATTACAGTATTTATTTTACTGTAATGCAATAAAAGATATACAGCAACTAATAAGAATCACAACTGACAATAATAGGAATTACAAAACAATTTCACAAAACGCTTCAGAATTACAAAAAGGCTTCATTTCATGTGCAAATGTAAATATAAATGTCCCCCATGCAGACATTTTTTCCTAAGATTCACAAAGTCTAAACGGGTTTAGACCTACAGTGTGTGTGTGACTGACATTTAATCAACTGAATGAATCATGTCAGTTCACTGTTTAGAGCACAAAATGAGATGGGAACTACAGCACTACTTGCTTATTAAACATGTATCACTCTTGGAATTTTTAAATTAGGCAAATACAGTTTCACATGGTCTGATGTGTAATTCACAACACTGCTGCTTATGCACTGATATCATGAGCTGTACTCCGTTAGATCTCTGCCAACATCTACACAAGCTCACAGAAAAAGCTCATTTTTCCAATTATTATTTACTTGTTGTTAATGTGAAGATTCTGCGTTGTTTGCCATGTGGGTCTCAAAGTTTCTTCCCATGTTGGAGTGATCTGATTGATCTTTTGCATTTGTTTGAATTCTGCTGTTTTTATTAAATTAACAAAGTTCTGTTATTGTGACATTCATTCACATTGATTTTGAAAGATTTACTTAATCTGGGGTCATACAGTAAAACCGGTTAAGTATTGCTCCTTATGTGAAATGAGTACATCATATGAGTTGCCTTAAAATGTGTCTCTAAGGCATCTTTACTCTGCCAAGTTAAGGCTGCTCTGTGCCTGCTTAAAAAAAAAAAAAGTGTAACGGCGCAATGCCCTGTAATTACAGCTCTAGTGTCAAAGCATGCAGTTGTAATTGCTGTGGAAATGCGTTAATGCCACCCCTGAGCAGCATTAAACAGTCTGTGTAAAGACACCTAAATGCCACTTCAGAAGCACTTCTGTGCCACCTTTGCAGTTTAAATTTGTCACTAGTGTGTGTAACATGCTGAAGATACATTGCTTAAAGTATTTTTTTTATTAGTGGACACAATAAATTACATGTTTGGGGTTTAAAAAGGCAACTCAAATGAGTAAAATCATTTCCCAAAGAGAGCACGCGTAAACATTTTACTTCATTTTTGATTGAACTTAGACATTGCTACATTTCACACGTCGGACACTATTGGCGTCAATCCTAATGCCTGTGCTCTGTTTATTTGTATATGTTTTACAATTAGCTTAGACTCATACTGAGGGCAAATAAGTAAACCGATGCAGTAAAACAGTAAATCCTTTCCATTCATATCCCTTGATATGTTTTGAAATCCGCTATTTTTTTTACAAAGAAAGCATAACACTTTTTTTTTCTACCATAAATATGTATATTCACCCTTTATTTGTTATTTCAACAGGATGATGTTTCTCTCTGAAGCCTAATCCAGTATGCAGATACATTAAATATGGCTCTATCTCTGGATGTCCTCTCAGGATTGGTTTTAATCTCTGGAGATGTGCCGATGTATTTAAGACATGTTTTCCATTATTGCTGTGTGAATTTAATTATGAATATTATCTGATGTCTGTCGAGGATTATGTAAATTGTTAAGGTTAAAATATGAAGACCATATAAAATATCAATAATTATGAAGGATTCAAACAAGACCTTTATTATTTATTATTCTAGCTTATAAACAAGCGCAATAATAAAATCTTAATGGAAACCAAATCAAACATGCAGCTCCTAAACACTGATTTTATGTGAATGAAGAAAAAAATCGTATAAAATCGCAATGAAATGGCAGTAGCAACAGAGCTTTTTTTCTGTATTGTGATGAACATCTGAGTGTAACAGATAATTAAAGAAACAATGTAAATCGTGGATTGGCGAATGGGGATAAATGAGTGGAGAAGTCAGGCTTATATCACCTTATTTTCACTACAATAATAAATTGTGACATTTTGATTATGAGTTCAAACAAATCAGATACACGTATGAAAATCAGCTAAATGAATCTACGTCAGTAGTAGAAATACTGACCCTTCTTAAAACAGCTGGGAAGAGGGAATATTGTATGTATTTATTTGAAAAATCAGCATTGAACATCACAGATTCACGTTTGTTTACTGTATACTTAATCACATGGAATATAGAAGGTAAAACAGCATGTCATTGTTATAATGACAGTTTCAGGCAGATGATAACCGCTTGTCTCTTATTAATGTCCCACCGTGTTTAAAAGACAATAAATGTGGAATGTCTTGGACTTCATTAGATTATCATCCAGCTGATGATTTTATTACAAGTGGCTCACATTCTCTACTCAGAGACACAATGGTAGTTGGTGAATGTTTGAATTCACAGCTAGCAATGGTTATGAGAAAATAAACCACTGGGCTTCCCCAACTACAGGCTGCATTGAGTTGCATTGCACAACAAACTGGCCTCGTAGCCTTACCAGACTGCTGTTCCACTGGTTTTAGATGGTCGGCCAGTTGGTCTCCCAGAATGAGCGGCTGATGGTGCCCAAAACCCCTCTAAAACCAGCCAACAGACCAGGTAAGACCAACCAAAAGCTAATTAAAAAAAAAAAAAAAAAAACTGGATGAGAGAGAACTTCAAATAGAGGACGACATGTGATGTTTAAAGTTTCATGGGAAAAAGTACTTTTATCATTACTTCAATTGAAAATTACTTCATCATTACTTCAGACCCTGGACTGCGTGGTATACACCACTGTATAATCTATAATAGAGTCATTATATATAGATCAGTGGTATACACACTCAAAAATGACCTAGAGCACTCAAAGAATTTATTTGACGCCAATATGTAAAAGAGCTGGTTATTTCCAATGATTACAAAAGTGCACAAACATTGTAAAAGTTGTAGGAGTGAAATGTTTTAGTCTTGAGATGCTGGAGGTCCAGATAACAGAACATTTCTCGAAGACGGTTTGTATAGGTGTGATGGAGTAAGTAGAAGACCTCACTCCATCTTTGTCATGGTCTTCATCACTGGAATGAAGACAGTCCTCCAGACTTGAGTCCTCCCTCAACAAGTGTTTCTTATCCCGTAGGAGCCTTGAGGTTGTATTGAACAGGTACGAGTGAACATGGTTCTTAGCTCCACATGCTTTTATTGTAAATGTTGTTTGTTCATTAAATTAACCAGTCAAGAAACGGACATCACTTTGTGGACATTTCTTATTCCATTCTATGAGTCAAAATCAACAACTTACCACCCTGCTATAGCTTATAGAAAAGCCACTACTAGGCCAACATACCCATTACTTCTTTATTTGGCTTCTGCAAAAGAAGAACCATGTGTAAAAATTGATTAAATTGAAATTAATTTTCTGTTTACAGTGTTTACTTCTGATATCATTCAATAAGTTGAACACATATTGAACTATATGTTTTAATGTTAATTAGGAGAGGAGTTAATTAGCCCACATTCTGTGTAAATTAGCAACCATTTAAGTTCAGCACCAAGAGCACTATTTGATATCAAATGGTGCATCCTGGTTCTGTACTAAATAGTATTCAAAATAAGAATTAGTGTGTATTTGTATGTTGAAATGGGGATCCCTAACGTTACCTGGATGGTTTACTATTTCCGGTGCATATTCCCCACAAACCTCCATGCATGGCAGATATGTGAGACTAACAATTAAGTAGAAACTTTTAGATAAAGGGGTTTGAGTGATCAAATATGTAACCTAATGGAAAAAAGAGTTAATTAATAATCAAATATGCAACCTGATTGAAACATAAGAGTCAATAAGTCCCGCCTTCTAAATTAAAGAGCCAATCGCCGATCAGAAAAGTCATAGGCCTACTGCGTCACTGCAGCTGTTCCAGTTGCCATAGAAACACTAACAGTCAGGTTTCAGAGACCTGAGCAAAGGACTTTTTTTAACGCTATTTGAACAAAAAAAAGAAAGTTATGGGTCAGTTAATGTCAGAATTTGTTGCTGATTTTAAATGTTATTTAAATATGAGTTTGACAAGCAGTTTTTTGAGCTTTCAGGATTTGTCCGTCCAAGTAGTGGATGCTGAAAGTCGTTGCAAACATGGCCGCCGAGTGAACAGAAGCAAAATACCGCTTCAGACGCATCTCAGAATAGCCTCATCTGCCTCATCTGCTTCTTCATCTGTTCGCACCGCTTTATGATTAACGTTTAAAAACACGCAGCGAGATTTGTCCATTTAAAAAGCAGAAGCACGTTGTGTGAGCCGTGCTCATTTAAGTCACAGTTGTTCCTAATTTTTCAACTTTTTTTGTGATAATGTATTTTTTTTTTTATGAGTGACCACATGTCAGCCTCAGAGTCATCTTATGGTTGACACATCCCACAAGGACACTGATAACACCACACAGCCAAAACAAGTTTTCCTCATGGAAACTATCTCGGCTGAGCCCTGCCCAAAGAGCTCATCACAAACAGACTGTGACGTACTACAACAGCTCCAAGACTCAGCACCCAAGGACAACTATCTGGAAAACAGCCAGGGAAGCCAGGACAACATATATTGATATATTGATCTCTGTTACCACTGAATCTAGATCTGTCTCTGTCAGAAAGAGATGCATTAACGAGAACACTAGAAGGCTATTTATGAAGGCTATGTCTTTAACACCAAGCATTTCTGCAGACTCTGTGGATCTTCAACTCAAACTCAAAAGTTAAAAATGTTATTGATGATATCGCTCCGGCAAGGGTCAGTAAGAAGAATGGCAGACAAAAATCACCATGGAGAAAATCAACAGCCTTTCAGAGTATGAAAAGCTGAGTGGATGTGGCGGAAGACAAAACTTGAAATTCACTATAGCATCTATAAAGACAGCCTTCATGCTTTCAGTGTGGAACTAGCCACAGCTAGACAGACCTTCTTCTCAAACCTTATAAACAGTAACTTAAACAACTCTCGCACCCTTTTTGCTACTGTGGAGAGACTGACAAACCCCCCAAGTCAGATTCCCAGTGAAATGCTCTCTGACAGCAAATGCAATGAGTCTGCTTCCTTCTTTTCTGAGAAGATCAATAATATCAGAAAGGAGATTGGCACATCCTCAAGTTATGCAGAGGTCACACAGATTCGACCGCAATTTCAAAAAGAAGTGACTATGTCTGTTTTTGAAGCAATTGACAGCAAAATGTTGGAAGAAATAGTACAGCACCTTAAATCGTCAACCTGCTATCTTGACACACTTCCCACATCTTTTTTCAAAAGTGTGCTTAACTTTGTAGAAGCAGATCTCTTAGAAGTGGTGAACGCCTCACTTCTTACTGGGACTTTTCCAAACTCCCTGAAAACTGCAGTCGTTAAGCCCCTTCTGAAAAAGCGCTTGATAACTTGATAACACCATGTTGAGCAACTATAGACCAATATCAAATCTTCCTTTCATAGGTAAGATTATTGAAAAGGTAGTTTTTAATCAGCTGAACAACTACTTAAACTCAAATGGATACCTGGACAATTTTCAATCTGGTTTCCGAGCACATCACAGCACAGAGACCGCGCTTATTAAGATAATAAATGATATTCGCTTCAATTCTGATTCTGGCAAAATATCAGTGCTGGTACTACTAGATCTTAGTGCTGCGTTTGACACTGTCGATCATAACATACTTCTAGAGAGACTGGAAAACTGGGTCGGGCTTTCTGGGATGGTACTGCAATGGTTCAGGTCATACTCAGAAGGGAGAGGTTATTATGTGAGTATAGGAGAGCATAAGTCTAAGTGGACGTCCATGACATGCGGAGTCCCACAAGGCTCAATTCTTGCACCACTCTTGTTTAGCCTGTATATGCTCCCACTAAGTCAAATAATGAGAAAGAACCAAATTGCCTATCACAGCTATGCTGATGATACCCAGATTTACCCAGCCTTATCTCTAAATGACTATAGCCCCATTGACTCCCTCTGCCAATGCATTGATGAAATTAACAGTTGGATGTGCCAGAACTTTCTTCAGTTAAACCAGGAGAAAACTGAAGTCATTGCATTTGGAAACAAAGATGAAGTTCTCAAGGTGAATGCATACCTTGACTCTTGGGGTCAAACAACTAAAAATCAAGTCTTGTGATTCTGGAGACAGACAGTTTTAGTAGTCATATCAAAGCAGTAACTAAATCAGCATATTATCATCTCAAAAACATTGCAAGAATTAGATGTTTTGTTTCCAGTCATGAGTTGGGGAAACTTGTTCATGCTTTTATCACCAGCCGGGTGGATTATTGTAATGGTCTCCTTCCAAAGAAGACCATTAGACAGCTGCAGCTCATCCAGAACGCTGCTGCCAGGATTCTGACTAGAACCAGAAAATCTGAGCATATCACACCAGTCCTCAGGTCCTTACACTGGCTTCCAGTTACGTTTAGGATTGATTTTAAAGTACTTTTACTCGTTTATAAATCACTCAATGGCCTAGGACCTAAATACATTGCAGATATCCTCACCAAATATAAACCTAACAGACCACTCAGATCATTAGGATCGAGTCAGTTAGAAACACCAAGGGTTCACACAAAACAAGGGGAGTCTGCTTTTAGCTATTATGCCGCCCGCAGTTGGAACCAGCTTCCAGAAGAGATCAGATGTGCTAAAACATTAGCCACATTTAAATCCAGACTCAAAACTCATCTGTTTAGCTGTGCATTTGTTGAATGAGCACTGTGCTACGTCCGAACTGATTACACTGTGTAATCATTTACTATTCTTAAATGTTTTAAATTCTTTTTAAATCAATTTTTAAATCACTTTGTTTTTATTGTTGTGATTATTATTATTTTTTATTCCATGTTATTATTATTATTATTTTTAATGACTATTTCACTTCCTTTTATGTAAAGCACTTTGAATTACCACTGTGTATGAAATGTGCTATATAAATAAATGTGCCTTGCATTTCTTGCCTTGAATGTGCGAGACTTCCGGTTCATTAGCTGCTGTGGGGAAATAACGAGAAGAAGAAGAACGTGCAGTAAACGGTAAAACTGTTTGCACTACAAACCAATGTGTTCATAATTAAGAAAATACATTCAAATAATATGGTAAGACACCAATTTGCAATATCAAGCAGCAAAACGAGCTTCTTCTGTACAGCTAAATATAACTGGAAGCGGATGAGACCGGAAGCCAGACCTATAAAATTTACAAATGGGTAAAATGAGGTGGATTATGGTTACTGTTGAACAGTACCTGTTCCGGCCAGTAGGTGGGACTGCAGCCTTCAATAAACCCTTACTGATAACTGATTGTAATAACAAAGATGTGAGCCAAATTGATAACCTGTTAAACTCTAAGTTTTTAATTACTGGACACACTTTGCAATATGACCTTGTTGTAAATGTATATTTTAAGGTAAAATTCAATATAGTGCAATAAATGAAGGATATAGAAGTTATTAATGCATTTAACATTTTTTCTTTGTTTCTAACCCTAGCAAAACCCCTTCCTTGTCTCGTCTTTTTAAAAGCTGTGCTGTATCTAAACCGTTCTAGATGACTGGCTTTCTACACAACACCCCCAACAAAAAATCTTGGAGCAGGTGTAACGACAAAACATGCTACCTATCAGATTGTGCTACCAATAATAGCATTTGCATTGTTTTAAGGGTAAGTTTAGGGTAACCCTGGCAAAAAAAATTGCTGCAGTACATTGAAGTACAAGTGCAGTAAAACTGTAGTACAAAGTAGTATAACTGCAGCACAATGAAGTACAACTGGACATTTGCAGTATAATGAAGTAAATAACTGTAGTTCATTAAAGTTTAACAGCAGTAAAACTGCAGTACAATGAAGTGCAACTGTAGATTTGCAGTATAATGAAGTACAGATACAATATAACTGCAGATTAGTGATACGCTGAAATGCAGGTGAAGATTTCAGATCAAGTCTGTCTGATTAAGTTTATTTAATTGTATTTTTTTTTTTTTAATGAGCATTTTTTAAATAAAGCTCCTATGATTAGGTTCAGTAATTTCACTTTAATGGCAATGAGGTTCTTTTCATTGCCAATAAAGTCGTCTTGTATAGGCCCTGTACTGCAGTTATGTGCTGTGGTTACAGTAGACTTGGCAAGTGTTTTTTATTTTGTATTTTATTTTTTTGTAATGTAGACTTCCTATAAAATATTCGTACAAAAATATTTTTGTACAAAAAATATTTGCCTATGGAATACTTCACCCGCACAGATTAATAACCCGCACGTGAGATCTTCCTTCGCGCCAACGGTGGTTGTCCTGACAACGAGTCTCGCGAGCAGCTGATTACTTGTAACGGCGTCTTTTCCGTAGTGTCTACTGTAGGATGGATATAAAAGTATAAAATACGTTTTGGTTTGACAACATCGTTCATATGTGAACTATCACAACTGAAGCACAAAGACATAACAACATTACACCCCGAGGCCATTCACAAGTGTGACAAAAGAGAAGAAACGCTTCCCGGAAGAGAAGTTCATCAGGCGAGGTGGAGACTAGTCGTCTCATCCAGTTTAGCGGTGAGTATAATGTCTAATGTCCTCATATATCTTTAGTTATAATTTTAGAGAAAAAAAGACTTAACGGATATCTTTGTCATGTGTATTTGTTTGTTTGTTTGTTTGTTTGTTTCTAGGAGAGCGTCAACCCCTAATTGACATGAGGAAAAAATCATTGAAAAGTGTTCAATGTACAGAGGAAGCATTAGGAAAGAGGAGAAGAGAGATAGAGAAAAGGCACTCAACAGATGTTGGTGAGACTTTATTTCTGGAAATGCTTTAAAGGTCACTCACATTCTAGTTAGCCACAAATGTAAACCTGATTTTAGATGAGATTAATAACTCCAGCTACTTGTAGGCCTACAGTCCTGTAAGTTATATTTCACTCTAAAGAAATTGTGATGCAGCCTGAATCATAATCACACCATGTTCATTTGTTGGCCAGAGGGGAACTGATCCCTAAACTAAACATACTTTCTCCCAAGGTTTTTTTTCTCCATTCTGTCCCCTGATGGAGTTTGGGTTCCTTGCCACTGTCATCTTTTGGCGTGCTTATTTGGGGACGCATACTATTCAGCAATATTATTGATCTGACTCCACTGACACTATTGGATGAGGACTGAACTGAGCTAGATGATGACACCACTGTTTTCTGCACAACTGCTATGTAGATGCATTGGAATTATTTTATATTTGAGGATTTTTAACACTGATCAGTTAACACTGATTTCAACTGAACAATGATACTTTTTACAGTTTAGAGCTGCTTCACAGCAGAAGTGAATTCTGTTTGCATCATTATTTTTCTTTTTATCACTGTAAAGTAATTAAAAATATATCTGACAATATTTAGTACTGGATATACACAAAAATAGAATAAATCAGGATTTATTTTTTCACAGCACTGTACACCAGCATTTATGTTTAGTGTGACATTAATGTGTGGAAATTTACTTTTTTTTTTAGTGTGTGATTGCTATTTTGCAATATGTGAAGATTTACAATATTAGTGCCAATTCAGCATGAAAACAGAGAGAGCTGAGGCAGTGGAAAGGTAAAGAAATGTAGTTATATCAGCAATTATTCTCAATGCTAAACATCAGCTTAGCTTTGATTCTCTCTGATTGACTGGAAGGTGTGCATTAAAACAATGAATGCATTAGATAATTATAATCGGTTCAATCACCATTCTAAATTAATCTGCGGCTTTTACTGTAGCACACATATACTGTCAGAAAGCTACATCTAAAGACCTGTATCTTGACTAATGAAAATTAACTTGGTTTTACCCTTCCAGTCAAATTGTACTCCACAAACATTAAAGGGTTACTTCACCCAAAACTGAAAATTCTGTCATTAATTACTCACCCTCATGTTGTTCCAAACCCATAATACCTTTGTTCATCTTTAAAACACAAATTAAGATATTTTTGATGAAATCTGAGAACTTTATAGGCAGCAACGCAGCTTACACATTTAAGTTCTAGAAGAGTAGGAAAGACATTGTGAAAGTAATTCATGTGACTCCAGTGGTTTAACCTCAGTTTTGTCTTCTGTCGCATGAACACAACACTCATGCGTTGTGATGCTCTCATGAATGTACATTACAGATCAATATTTTTGTAAATAAGTGGTAAAGTAGTTTTTTTTTTTTTTTTAGTTTTTTGTCCTATTGCTTGCAGTTAGTTTATTATACTTATTTCATCACTGACTGTTTATTTATTTTCAGTGAACTTGAGTTTTTTTAAAAATTTTTAGGCTTGTATTAGTTTGATATTGACATTGGTGACAAGGATTATGAAAATTCTATGGTATCAAAGATTTTAATATCATAAAAAACTTTTTAAAAGAAAAAAAATACTATATCGTGATATATATCGTTATCGTGATATAAAATTAGTCATATCGTGATATAAGATTTTGGTCATATCGCCCACCCCTAATTGTGTCTATGCTTTTTTCCAGAAATGCGTGTTATTGTGCAAGGGGTAGTTGCATGGACTATCAGTGGAGGGACAGAAAGCTCTGAGATTTCATTATAAAGATCTTCATTTGTGTTCTGAAGATGAACGAAAGACCTGCGGGTTTGGAACGTCATGAGGGTGAGTTGATGACAGAATTGTCATTTTTGGGTGAACCAACCTTTTAACTTCTTTTTTAGTGTTCAAAGACATTGTTAATGCTGACCAATATGCCATAAGAAATGAACTGAGAGTAGTATGAATACTGTTCACAAACACTTGGTCACAATTCAAGATTCATTTTAAGCATACTAAATACGCCTGTGGTGAGAAGTGTAACTGAAACTGAGTTTTTGTTTGTTTGTTTTTCCAGACTACTGTAAATCCAAAATAGTGCTTCCACATCTGAGATGAAGGCAGTCATAAGAACCAAGCAGAACAATGAGGATAAGCTCTTCAAAAGATGAAACCTGTCTGAATAATGAGGGAAGAAATGTGCATGATTGCGTGATTTGTAAATAAACACCAAGTACATTTAGTGCAACTCACAGCCTGTTATTTTAAGTTTAAAGAAAAGTAAAATCATTTATTGTTGCATTGCCGTTTGAGACATTCACTGTTGTTTTGTACCTTAATTAATTATATTGCAGTTGTGTGCAAATAAAACTTGTTATTCTGAATATTCTTGTTGCATTTCAGTGTTATTGTACAGCATTTTATTAGTATTGCACTTTGGTTGTATTGAATTGTACTTCAGTTGTATTATATATTGCAGTACTACTGCAGTGTTATTGCAGTATAATTGTAGTACTACTTCAGCTTTATTGCAGTAATACTGCGGTTCTATTGCAGTTGTTTGTTAGTAATAGTACAGCTCTACTGCTGTAGTATTGCAGTTGTATTTCAATAGTACATCAGCTGTATTGCAGTAAAATGGCAATAATGCAGTTTTTTGTGTCCAAAAAAAACTGCATTTTTCTACATGTAACAAACTGCAGTATTACTTTTTTAAAAACTGCAGTAATTTTTTGTAAGGGAAGGGTAGTTGTGAACGGGTATGTTTAGGGTAGGGGTAGGTATGGACATTAAAAAAACCTCAGACCACATGAATAAGATGCTGGTAGCACAATCTGATAGGTAGCATTTTTCGCTATCGATTTGTGCTGCCAATCTTTTTAATGGGAGGTAGCACAGTCTGAGCGGGTAGCACAAATCGTCAGAACACCGGAACTGGATTGATTTGTTGAGTACATACTTTGTTGTTATATTATTATTTTAACGAAAACTTAAGTGGTCCACGTGGATTTACATTTTCAAAAATTTATTGTAAGAGCACAACTCTGAAACCCCATAGAGTTTATTTAAGTCCTTCAATGTTCTATATACATAGGTAGGCTATCTGATTGTAAAAATACTAATAGTCTGATAAACCATGTAATTAGCTTTTAATAATCATATCCAATTGGACTTTACTGATGACTGTTTTGACTGTTTAGGATTTTTACTACTGCATTTCCACATGCTGTGAAAATGTATGTATATTCCCAAAAATAAAAATTGTCCAGAACTCCACTGAATACCCCTGATACAGTAGAGTTAAAAATTGTAAATGGTTTAATCATTAAACTAAATGCAAGTAGAAAACAATTAATTGCAATATAATTTACAGTGAAAAACAGTAAAAGGACATTCCCAGAAGCATGGCACATCACTAATGGTTATGTTTTATATAAAATCTTTTATTTAAAATATTGTTATGTTCTGTTCTATAGTTAATTATAAAGAAATAATTGGTTATAATTATAAATATTTTTTTGCTCCTTTTGCAATTTGCATGTAAGCTGTGCTTGAACCTGTAATTGCACCTTGGAACTATATAATAGTTAATTCTATATAAATATATATATATATATATATATATTTTTTTTTAAATAAGTATTTTTTTTTCTTCTTGTGCAAGTTGTGCTGCATATACACTTTTTTTTACACAATTCATGACTTATACATGCATTTTATATCATTTTCTACCTTATCTACTCTCTTGGCTTCTTCTTCTTCTTCTTCTTTTTTAGATTCAGGATCAATGCCTGGAACCAGTCATGGCGGTGGATCTTTTCCAAACCAATCCTTTTGTCTGGATGTCTTTCCATGCAGGAACAGATCAGATCTATGCATTCTGTGTAGAAAGAAGAGAGAGACGTCGGATTATTACGGTAAACTTCATATGTGCTGTAACAACCGATTACATTATTTTAAGCAGTAATAAAAGTTCTGTCCACATTCTCTCACCTTTGGAAAGTTCTTCTGTGTACCAGGTCCTGTCAAAGATCTGCTGGAGCTGATGGCCTGGGAACTTCCCACACACCATCCTGTACAACAGAATGCCTAAAGAGTACACTGTTGTAGACGTAGCGTGGTAGCTTCCAGTATGGATCTCAGGGGGAGCGTAAACTTTCGTTCCACTGAATACCGAATAGGCAGACCGCTTCAAGCGTGTACCACAGCCGAAGTCTATCAATTTGACCTGCAAGGTGTTTTTGTTAATGAGCAGGTTTTCCAGCTTGATGTCTCGGTGGAAGACGCCCCTTTGGCAGCATATTATTGCAGCAATGACAACCTGCTGCATCACAACTCGTGCTGACGATTCCCTGATGCGACCTTTGTGTCGCATTAGAAACTGCTGCATGTTTTCACATGGCGTGGGCCGCTCTAAGACCAGTATGTATTCTTCTGGTGTCTCATACCAGTCCAGCAGCTGTATTATTTGAGGAACTCTAGGGCCTTTGTTCATAAGAATCATCATAGCGATCTCTGATGGCAAGGCTTTGGAGAATTGATACTGCAGGAGAGAGAGGAGATTCATTTCAGAATTATTTCCTGCATTCGTGTAATTAGAGGACTAGTAAATTAAACCAAATTTAAATCAATTCAAATTCAGCCGGAAACAGTATCTGAGAGTGAGAAAGCAAATACAAGGACAGAAGCAGCATATACGTACAGTCTTGATTTTTTCCATGTTTTCCCTTTTCTCCACAACTTTGAGTGCCACCTGTTCACAAAGAGAAGCAAATTGTATTTATTTTTTTGTGATAATAGGGTACAATTAATTATCTGTGCAGAGATAAAAGAACCTTGATGTATTTTTCATGAATTTACATTCCAAGAGAATACAAATCATTGTGTTTGCAAGTAAAGAAACAAACCTTTTTTGAATCGGACAAACGGATCCCTTCAAAGACGTCTCCAAATGATCCATGACCCAGCATCAAACGAGTTTTATAATGCTGGAAGATGTCATCTGTTAGGGAAAAAAAGTACATGGTAAATTTACAACATAAACCATCAAAATGTCTGATTAAAGCCTGCTTTATAATGGACAGATTATTGTAATGCTTCACACAACCAAAATAAATTCTTGATCCTCAGTCCACATTTTCAATAGAACAAGAAAGCATGTTCGAATTTGTTCGTGAAAACCTTTATGATTATTTTGCACATCTAATGAGTCATGTGGGTCTTGTGTCAGTAAACTGACCTGTCTTTCCTGTTATATCTAAATGGATCTTTTCTGTCTCCATCTCCCAGGAAATGTTGTCCGATGACGAAACGGTGCTCTGCTCCTCGCTCACAGACGGCACAGGGCTTTGAGTCTCAGAAATACTTAGGTTGTGAGAGCTGGTGACCTTTTGCTCTTCACAGGAATGTCCTCATTAACACCCTGCACAGCTGTGAGGGATGATACACAGCTGCACCAGCTGCACACTGACGTGTCGCTGTTCTGGACAGCTTCAGGAATGTCTTCTTTATCCTCCTGCATGGCAGTGAGGGAAGACAAACAGCTGCTGTACATGAAAGTGCTCTCTGTGTCCCTGATCTGTTCAGCTTCATCTTCAGAGTATCTCTGAGGCTCTGTGTTGTTCTGTTGGGCTCCAGTGGTGGTTTTCTTAGATTTACGCAGAAAAGCCTGTTTACACAACCTCTTAAACTTATTTTTCCTTTTTACTGGGCCTGGGTTCTCATCGAGCCCTGGTGAGACACCTGCAGCAGCATCTCTGCACTGGCCCTGTTCAGCTCCGTCGGAGGTCCCCTTAGATTTCCGAGTAAAAACCCGTTTCAAGAACCTCCGTATCTTCTTGGCCTTTCCTACTCTCTCTGGAACAGGTGCCACGCATGCAGCATCTTCTTGCTCTGCTCTGCAATTACGAGACATGCACGGTTCCATTGTTCTGGATCTCTAATGTTCTTGGCAAAACCTTTGTCAACTGAATTTGTCACAGGTTGATTAAAATTCTACAAATCAAGTGATATAACGCAGTTCGAGCGGTTTTTCAACTACAAAAGTAGTGAAATTTCTAGCACAAATCGGTTGATTTATACCAGTAACCAGCTTAACTATGTCACAACTCGAGCGCAGTTCCACTGGCTTTTATACGGCTGCTCGGGCTGACGTCACAAAGACTCAAGATGCGGTGTTGTCATGGCAACCTTTGATGTTTTTTTCCGAACGTTCCAATGCAGAGGAATGAAGCGGGTACCACGCAGATACATGCAAAACTTAACTGCTATTGTTTTAACAGCAAATGTGTATGTTTATAAGCTTATCTGTATCTTACACGCTCCATTTTTTAAAAGCTTTGTCACGATTACAATTTCTTTTGTGAAACGTGTGTTCACAATCGGTTTGTGCTGTATTTGCATAATAATAAATCAAAAGTTTTAGACTTATAAATTGTTCAAGATCAGTGACTTCTTTCGTAACAAAAAAAATTATCTATGAATGTATATCTATTAAGTAATCTATTTATTTATTTATTTTAATAAACGTTTTGGTTTGATTCCCCATGGTTGCTTGGTGGTGTGCTTACAACTGAAGGAAATATATATATATATATATATATATATATATATATTTCACTCCGAAATTCTTGTTACCCCGGATTTCATATCTACTTAAACAATTTAATGCACTAAAGTTATTTAAGTTTGACTGCATTACTGTAAAAATATTAGTATATTCTACTAATTTGTATCAGTATTTGAATGTGTGAATAAGTTTAAGGTAAATGCATTCAAATGATGTCAATCCGCCATTTTCCCTGTTTGAACCCCTGCCCGGCGGACGTACAGGCATTTTTTCGTCTGTCGAGAGGGGTTTTGAGCAGTGCGAATTGTGTTTAAACGGTAAGCAGTTTATTGGACATTTTGATCTGTTAGCTAGCTAACACTATTGCCCGGCGATGCAGGATGGGTACTGCTGATTGCGGTGAGTGCATTAAGTTAACGTTAGCCACCATGTATTATTTTGTGACTGAAGTAGATTGTTGATGTTAATCTATCATCTGGAGTGGACGGAGGGTGCGAGGACTGTACTTTGTGTGCAGTGTATATAGGAATGGGATTAGCAATAGTTTAGCTTCAACAAGCTCCAACACACTCGCCAGGAAGTTTGTAGTGAGTGTGATTACCTTTATAATAGTTAGTCGAGGTGGGGTTATTTATTTTTTCCAGAATGACCCCAACTGAATTTTCCTTCATTAAAATCATGGTTTCCTTCATCTCAGTGGTATGAGGCTCTGTGACTTTTTTTTATGATAGCCTACTATCTATCTGTAGGCACACAAAAACAAAGCCCTGATACTAGAGCACAAATGCCACAAGCATGCTCACTCACACACTTTTTTTTTTCTTTTTTTTTTCTTTGGTTTGGTGTTGGTTTTGTTTACTTTTTAGATTGAAATAATATGTGAATGCAATCAGGTCTTTTAGTGAGAGCTTGTGTGGCATTTCTGAAAATTTATGTGACATAATTTCAAAAGAAGACTCTTCAAAATATCCCAGACAACAACAAATTCTAACCTTTGAGAAAAATACTGATTTTAATGTATTTTATAATGTTTAAAGATATATTCACAAAAAAAGTTCCCTGAAAACCACGATTGCAAATTTGACATTTTATACAAGACTTAAAACGAGTTGTTAGTAGGCTATTCATTTTAGTTCAGTATTTGAATTTGAATTTGAATTTATTGAAAGGATATGTTGTCAACGTTGACTGTTTTTGCTTCATTTTGGTTAATGAAAATATCCAAACAAAGATCACAGCAGAAGAGTCGCGCATGTCTGATCAACACACAGCGGTGTTTTGTTAATGAATGATTCACGTTTTTGAATTTTGAATAATTTGAGTCAGTGATTCAGTGGTCCATTCATAAGGAATCGTTTGAAGACATGCTTTCAATAACTCGTTAATTAAGATAGTCACTTGCTGCCACCTACTGGCGGTTTACTTTCATAGTAGCCTACCATTTTTTCCAACATTTCACATTTGTATATTAAAAAAATATATATTTTTTAAAATACCGAGCTCACAACATTATTTATGCTGTTATAATTTTGCATGGAGCGTAAATACATTCGTGCTATATTTCAGCTACACTGAACTGTCTGTGTAAATACATCTGAATGCCACTCCAGTCACTTCTGTTTCTTCTGCAGTGGAAAGATTGATTTTGTAGATACTGATTTCATATGATTGGTAACAGCCCTATATTATCTTAATATATTAACAGGCTGTATTGCCACTGCACTCTTAGCACTTGTGTAACTCATATCCCTTTTTCTTAGTTGGATATTAATGTATCAATGATATCAAAAATGTCTGTGCTGCCCTTGCTAATTTATAAGGTATCATATATTAAGGATAGGTAAAAGTGGTCTATAGTTCAAGTAAAAACCAAAAATGTTTTCTTTAGCTGTTGTGGAAAAACTGAATTTATTTTCTGAAACTTCAAATAAATGTGCAATAAACACAGATGTTCAAAAGCAGCTGAACATATATTCCTAACATAGCTTTATCTGCCAATGCATTCAAGAGAACAGTATTTTCTGTATAATAACCATTAACGGTGTATACCTGTATTTGGAAGCAAAATAACATTTGAAATCTTAAACAAAAATTACAGGCTTACAACTTGACTTGTGTTATACTGAATGACTCTGTATTTGGACTTGTACATAAGAAGGATGTATTCCTACATTTATGGTACAGCAAGAAGGTCTTGGGCCAGAGGTTTTAGATGTTGATAGGTAGATCCATGTATAGCCCAAAAGCCGAGGCAGTCTCTTCATTAATGGGCTGTGACAGCTGCCCCTTGAATTTTTGAATTTCCTGTCTGACACAAAGCTTTGCGTGGCTAGGTCTAGATGGCCGGTTTGCACTTACTTTTGTTAGAAATCTAAATCTGGATCACTTTACTTGTGGTTCTCGTTCCTCAAATCTCTCCTCTCCTCCCTTATTTTCAGCAGCCTCCTCCTGTATTACAGGAAACACCATTTGAGCAATGTAATGTTCTGCTCAACTCAGTAGCTCCTGGATGTGTTCGTCGTCATTTTCAATGAGTGCATCAGCTGAGATTGTCAGATCGAGGAAGCATGCAGCAATAGTGAGGGGTGAGAACTTTGAATCACTGGGATCAAGGAAGCAGTTAAAGCGCTGGTCTAGGTTTGCCTTCATCTTTTGTGATAGAGAAGTTAAGTCCTTGTGGCTAGAACCTTGGGCATGGGGAAACTCAGATAGGTGGGCTCTCAGGTCCAGGAGGGCAGGCTTAACCGAGTGTCACTCTGGAGCATCTGGGTGTGATCAGCAAATGGGAGGAGCAGATCTCTGAGTGCAGTTAGCCTTTGCCACTCACTTGGCAGCAGACAATCCCAGCCCATCAAGAAAGTGAGTCCTTCACATCAATAAGTGTTATCATCAGGTAGGTGCTGGACCATCTGGGGCAGGCTTTGATCAGAGCGAGTCCAGACAGCTGCAGCAGTTGCTCTGTTGCCACAGATGACTTGCGTAAGTGTCTAACAAGTAGTTGAACTCTTTCTAGGAGGCTTTTGACACTTGCTTCTGTCTGGATTATTTTCACCACAAGTTGCAAGGCATGTACGACACAGGGCATCCTCTCTAGTGCTCCAAACCTACAGGATGTAAAAGAAACACAGAGAAAAGGACAGAGTCTTTATTAATTCTCTACAGGAAATTCAATTTCCATGAGAAAAATGATGTAGTAATGATATTAAGCATAGCACACTGACTATGACACAATGTAGGCCGATACTAAAGAGGTTATCAGAATCTACAAACTAAAAGAACTTACCTTTGGTCTTCGACGTCATCCTCTGAGTCTTCCTCACTGTCCTCCTGGGATTCTTCCTCGGTGCTACTGTGGTCGTCCAGTTCATTATTTTTAAACGCTGCAACCATGTCTATACCATTATCAGTTATTACAGTTAGAATCTTGTTTTTTGGTACTCCCCACTCCTGGGTGCACCTGTGGACACAAGCTCTTATACAGTCTGCTGTGTGGGGGTGGGACAGCTGAACCAGGTTTAGCAATATATGCTTCGCCTTTTCCTCCTGAGGACAAAAGTAGCAATCACTAATGGCAAGAAATGATGCTGTAAGTCCTCTTTTCAGTGTCTGACACATCTGGCTGGCAATGGCGTTTCAGTTTTTGTAGCCAGGGCATGACAAGGTTCAGTTTTGCGTATTTATCCCCCTCCAACTCCCTTTGTGCATCGTAGAACAAGCACAGAAATTGCACCAGGAAGGCCAGCACATCTGGGGACACATCGTGTAGTCGCTGGCTCTCGCCTAGGCTCTTAAGTATCGCCTGTAACTCAGAATGGACTGATTCACTTAACTCCAGGGTAAGGGATACGATGCTGTATCTGGTTTCTGCCATTTGTTTGAAATTTTTTAACAACTGGTTGGTTATACCAGATTGCTTTAGATATTGGCATTGGCTGCTTGAAGGGTCTCTGCCATTTCTGGGACTGTTTCTTTAAGCTCATCTGGGTTCAAGGCATGCCGGAGGACAGTGTTGTACAAGTGGTCTCGACAACATTATTCATTACTGATGCATCTAAGCCAAGGACTGAGACTAACTGTATCTGCAACTCTTTTTGGATATTGTCTCCTTGTTGTGGTGAACACCCTGCTATGCCCACATTTATTTACGACATGACCCTCTTGATCTCTTCAACCACGTCCCCTCTCTTAGCAGTCACCATTTCTTTGCACTTTCAGGAGATTGTGGTGGGGTCAGGGAGTAAACATGTAGCTGACAGACAGCCGTGGGTTGCGGCTACATATATTAGCTCTTGTGCTAACTCAATGAAACCATTCTCTGCTACTGTTTCAAAGGGCCCTATGTCCATACAACAGAAATTCACACATTTAGACGCAATTTGTAATTTCAGTGTTGGTTTGGCGAGGAAATCACTCACACTCATTTATTTGCTTCTGCTGGCTGATCCACTACATCCTCCGCACTCAAAATTGGCTCGTCATTTAAGGTTGTCACTACTTGAAAAGCCGCCCAGAAGTTTGTCTTTCCTCTAGTGTTTTTTTCAGTTTTTAGTTCACCATTGGCGATTTTTCTCTTTATGTTCTCCATTGCATGTGAATCTTCTGGAAACCTGCTCGCGTATGTACATGAATAGACTGTGTCTGTGTGATAAAATGTATATCTGTATTTGTTTTACCATCATCAACTTTCTTTTAATTGACTGATATCTAAAATATAAAAAAGGAGAGCTCTAAAACAGGCCGGGCCACATGTGAGGTATGATGTAAAAATTGGCCCAAGCCCGGCCCTCTGAGGACTCTAAGCCTGACCCACATACAAGATGGAACATCAGAAAACAAGGCCAGATGCTAACAAATTAACTGAATAATATTGGAGCAGGTTGAAAGGACAAATGAGAATCAAAATTAGCCAGACTTTGCTAATCTGTGCAATTTCAGTGACAGCAAACACTTCCTTCTGTCTCAATAGATGGAGAATTCAACACAGCCAAGGCTTTGACCTCCTTGAACACTGACTGATTATGGTCAAAGTAAGGCTTTAAAGAAATGAACATGGCACATGCAGGTTTTCTGTTTTCGATCTGGAGTCTTAACTTGGAAGTTACACTCAACTTTCTGACTTAATTTTGAGCCTAAGAGCACAAGCACTTGGTCTCCTGAACAAAACACATAATACTTGGATTTTCGGCCATATAACAACACTTAAATCTGCTCCAGAGCTGCTTTCAGATTTTCTTTGGCCAGTTCACAGGCCCTATACCTGAAATGAAAGTTAGACACATAGTCCAAGAGATTACTAGAAGTAGAATGTTCAAGAGCTAACCACTTCTCCTTTACCAATTTTAAAGGCTCCTTTGGGAACAAAGTGCAACCACAACATCCCCAATGACCAAATCTGATTGTAGATGAATGCGATGTAAAGGCATAGACAAAAAATCCTCCACCAAAGACTTTAACTATTACATCAGAAGCTTGGGCTGATTTTTCAGTAAATGACAAAGCGTCACACAGAATCACAGACTGAAAAGCTCCTGTACCTCTTCAGATCTTTATAGATTGCCTCAAAATTGCCTCAAAATCAGAAGACAAGCAGACAACCACGACAGGGAGTAGTCGTGGCCTAATGGTTAGGGAGTCGGGCTTGTAACCTGAAGGTTGCTGGTTTGTGGGGATTGAAGGTGGGGATTGTGAATGAACAGCACTCTCTCCACCTTCGATACCATGACTAGGGTGCCCTTGAGCAAGGCACCGAACCCCTAATTGCTCCCCGGGCGCTGCTCCGGGTGTGTGTTCACTGTGTGTGTGTGTGCACTTGTTCACTACTCACTGCTGTGTGTGTGCATTTGGATGGGTTAAATGCAGAGCACCATTTCGAGTATGGGTCACCATACTTGACAATACGTCACGACTTAACTTAACAAATCCATCAAAAACTATGATGATCCAGCCAACTCACCTTTCTTGAATGGGACATCACCCCTTGTCTCTTACAATAAAAACAGTCTCATCCTGAAATTGAACTGTCACGAGTCATTATCTAAATGGATGATGAGACAGGGGACATTAGACTTTACAAAG
Organism: Onychostoma macrolepis; assembly: GCF_012432095.1. Classification (NCBI taxonomy): domain Eukaryota; kingdom Metazoa; phylum Chordata; class Actinopteri; order Cypriniformes; family Cyprinidae; genus Onychostoma; species Onychostoma macrolepis. The sequence goes on from NC_081162.1 coordinate 3,786,966, forward strand.
CAGGACCTATTGTGCTTGCCCTTACCTTTTAAAATTTTGTTTGTCACTAAAAGTTGCCTCATGGGTTAAAACAAACTCATCTGCCAATATTGCAGCTTGTTCTAAAGTCACTACTTTCTGCTCATTCAAATAGACAGACACAACCTCAGGCAGACAGTTTTTAAATCTACTCTTGGAGTTAGCCTTTCAGCAGCTGCTTTCAATTCCAACTCCTTAAGAAACCATTCATGTTCAAGACACATTTCTCTTTAAACTGTCTTTCCTTCTCTTAGCTTAAACCAGCTAAACTTTCAAAACATCATTGCCTATCAAAACATTTCTAATGATTTCCTTCACACTATCCTTCAGTCGTTTCTCACTATTGGTAATGGAATACCAATAATAAGTATCATAATAAGAGGCCAACTACAAGAGTTGATCTTTTGTGAAAAGCTCAAGTGACTGTTCTGAAGGTTCCTTTAAGAAGACTTCTAAAGGAGCCATTAATAAAACTCAACTCCAGCTGAATTAAAGTGCTGATAACAACAGCACAAAACACAAATGGAGTCCCTTCCACTACTCCCTGCAAAAATGTGCAGCCAAAACAATAGGTCCATAATAGCACATAGCTACGAAAATACGCTGAATGAAGGGAGAAACAAGTGGACCAAAAGAAACCAGAGAAAATCATAGGTGCAGTGGGAAAAGTCACAAAGCCAATGAATGAAGATTTATGAAAGACACGTTACACGTGGAAAAATAGGAAGAAATACAGCTGCAACTGCAACAGTGGGGAGAATCTGGAGAGACCCCTTGGATTCATGTCAAGAACACTAACACCTGCAGAGAAGCATTATTCACAGTTGGACAAAGAAGGGCTTAATTAATATTTTTAATAAAACTAAGGCAGTTCCTCAAATGGGAACACTCTGAGTGCAAAGGTGGGCTGTGATGTTACAAGCTTATCAGTACAACATTGTCTACAAGTCTGGAAAGAACCACCAAAATGCTGATGCCCTGAGTAGACTCCCAGTGCCAGGTGAAGGAGAACCTGATGACACTAATGATCAAGTGCTGATGACAGAGTTAATGGATGACTCACCTGTCAGTGCAGCACAAATATGGAAGTGGACAATGCATGACATAACACTCTCCCAGGTCCATGAGTATGTACTGAAGGGTTGATCTGAAACAACAGAGACACAACTGTTGCCATATTATAACAGGAGAGATGCTTTGAGCGTCAAAGATAGATGTGTGGCTTGGGGAGCAAGAGTCATCATACTATCACAAGGTCGAGCTGCTTTACTGAGTCAGTTATACCAGACCCATTCAAGCATGTCAAGAATGAAGGGATTGGACCGATCATATATGTGGTGGCCTGGTATGGATCAGGATGTAGAGAGAACAGTGCAGAAATGTGAGGTGAGTCAAGGTTTCAAAAAGGCACCTGCTCAATCTCCAGCACCCGTTGGAGTGGCTGGGCTCACCCTGGGAAAGACTTCATGTAGACTTTGTTGGGCCCTTTTTAGGAATGATGTTCCCCATTGTGGTAGATTCTCATTCCAAGTGGATGAAGATTATCCTGTCACACATGGCACTTCCCAAATCACCATTGAGAAATGGAGAATGTGTTTCAGTGCACATGGATTGCCTAAAATGCCAGACAATGGCATAAGTGAAGAATTTAAAACCTTCATGAAGAGAAATGGCAACTTCAGCTCCTTGCCATCCTTCTAACGGCCTAGCTGAGCGTGCTGTTCAAACTAGAGGTCTTCACGGAGGACCCGAGACCCGAGGATCCAGGACCTGACCCGGGACCTGTACAGGTTCGGGTCTATATTTTAAATGGTCAGCCAAGTCCGGGTCAGGTCCCAATTTATTACTTTGAGTCCCGGGTCTGTTTAACATTGTGTGTATTACCCGAGTCGATCAGAGAGTGTCAGTCAGCATGCGTGTGTTTTGTAACTTGCAGTTTGTAAAATTAGGATGAGAAAATTGTGAGCGGGAAATAAGGTGAAAGAAAAATAAATAAATAAATAAAACACGCGTTACCTCGAGCCGCCAGAAGCAGAGCGAAAATCACTCCTTCATGAGTGATTTTGAAAAAAAAAAGCTGAAACTAAACTGAAGAAGAGACGCACCTGGTCGGGTCCGGGTAGTACATTTAAGGTATTTCTCGTGTCTGCACGGGTTCGGGTCACACTTTCAAATAAAACACGAGTCCAGGTCGGTTCGGTGCAGCACATTTACGGATCTCTTCGCATTCGGGTATGAATTTTTGGGCCCGTGAAGACCTCTAGTTCAAACTTTCACAGAGGGGATGAAAACGATGACTGGTGACACTGTGCAGACAAGCATAGCAAGATTCTTGTTTAACTATAGAATCGCTCCTCACTCAACATTGGGTTGTCACCTGCTTAGATGTTGACGTCAAGAAAGAAATCCACATTTGACTTACTCCTTCTTGATGTGCAGAACAAAGTTCTGAAAAAACAACAAAGACAAAAAGGCCATGACAAAAGTTGCAAACTCAGAAGTTTTGAATTTGGAGATTCAGTGTATGTGAGGAACTACAGCTGCAGACCTAGATGGATTACGGCAGTAGAAAAGTTGAACAGGACTTCTGTCATACAAGACCAATAATGGCCCAGTGTGGGCCATTTTTGTACCTTTGGGCCCACGCAGGTTTTGTGAAGGCAGCCCTGTAATGCAACTAGGAGAATACTAACATTGACTGGCCATTCTTTAGTCACTCAATTGAACTGGAATGGCTCAAACCAAAAGACACCTTTTCAGAACCTGTTGTTTTCATATAGGCCAGGATTCCTCAAATCTGGCTCGCAAGATCCACTTTCCTGCAGAGTTTAGTTCTAACTTCTAACCTTAATCAAACACACCTGAGCATGTCTTCAGGATCATTAGAAAATCACAGGTGGATGAGTTTGATCAAACTTGGAGCTAAACTCTGCAGGAAAGTGGGTCTCATGAGTCATATTTGAGGTGTAACAGACATGAGCCTGTTAATAAGAATTTTGTGGGCAGTTTTCTTCCTTACCACTAGGGGTGTTAGGTTTCCTTAAGTAAAGCCATGCGGGTAGAGGGAGTAACAATAGAACAATAGTAAGCAGCAGTAGCCAGCATAGCTCACCTGTTGGAGCACGTTGTGCTGTGTCCTGGTTGGGAAATGTGTCATTTCAAGCCCAGTCTAAAGTAAGGAGTTGATGTTTTTTGCAGAGATGTTACATGTATGTATGGCCTATGTTTGGATTGATGCTAATAGTTTAAGACAGTGTATTTGTAAGCATTTTAGAAGGACTCTTTATTGGTGAGGTCACCACATCATGGTCCAGTTTGAATATGGATTTGAAGTGCTTTTTGATGTGAGACTAGTCTGGACTATTTTTGACTATTCCTGGTTAGGAAGAGTCTGGTGTTTGAGAGCTGTGGTGTGTTTTCATTACAAGAGGTTGGATTATTAATTTGCTGTCAGCCAACTTCAGCTATGGACAGTGTTTGGACATTGATGTACTACAGATAAGTCTTTTGCACGCACTAACTTTCACATGACGAAATCCTACAATCTTACATTCCTTTGTTTGCTTTCTTTTGTGTGTGTGTGTGTGTGTGTGTGTGAAAAAATATAACATCATCTGCAAATAAAGAGATACGATCATCCCTCCCCCCCAATTGTGATACCTGATATTCCTGTATGGGATCTTACTGCCATAGCTAAGGGTTCGACTGCCAACACAAACAACAGTGGGGATAGAGGGCACCCTTGATGAGTAGATCGTTGTAGATTAAAAGGTTTTGAGATGGTATTATTAGTTAATATCTCAACTGCTGGGTTTGTGTATAGAATCTGAATCCACTTGAGAAACGTTTAGCCTAATCCAAACCTTGGAAGCTGTTCAAAAAGATAGTCCCATTCTATCCTGTCAAATGCTTGACATGCATCTGCAGATAACATTGCTGTGTCTTTTTCATTGTATCTCTTGTATAGTATATTCAAGACCCTTATTAATATTATGAAAAATATGTTACCCTATTCAAAACTTGTTTCAGTTTGGCCAATTTTCTCATTCCCCGGACATTCCAATTTGTAATTTTAATATCCAGATTACCTTTTAGTTTTGTTTTCTCCATAAATTACTGTCTTAGTATATTAGGGAAGATAGAAATAATAATAATAATAAAAAAAAAAAAAATACACATTACAAAAATAGTATAATAATAATAGAGTTAATAGAGTCCCCTCCCACACTCAGTGTAACAGGCTTTCAACTCTTTTCCACTTTCAACTCTGGCATTCTCAAACGAGATGCCAACCCCTCCCGTTAATTGAAAATCTGAGGGACACTGATCCACAATATTTGAGGAGCAACTAGCCAGCATAGCTCAGCTCAAGATCTCAACAACAGTCTGTTCCTTTTAACCCTTTTAACAGTCTGTAACTCAAACGTGTAATTCAACTTAATAAAGTTTGACCCTATCAGAACAATACCCTTTATATACATAATCTACGAAATATATATAACAAAAACAACTCAGTTGTACCCAATCAACTAGTCGAACAAAACTGTACAGTAGGCATACAACTCAACACGTCAACTAAAACATATTTCAAATGGCTTGAACTCACTCCCACTGTAGCCTACATCTCAATCGTCCGCTATATTCAAGCTGATCAAATATTTCTAAGACGTGTTGGTGCAACTCCGTAGTTCACTTAACAGAAGATTGTACGTTGGCTGTGAGATGCTTTTGTAGAACTTTTCAGCTTCTTGCGGTGTTGAAAAAAGATTAATCTTGCCGTTGTGTAGCACTCTCAGCTTGCAAGGGTTATGTTGGAAACCACGGAACGCGTTGATGTCAACAAATAGCTTTGTAACTGGGTTAAATCCCCGTCGGATCCATACTGTCTCAGCTGAGAGGTCCTGCGCGAAGGATATCTTGACCCTGTCGTGCATGATGTCACGCCGCTTTGATTCACGGTAGACAAATTCCTTCTCCTGAAACTTTAAGAAACGGATGAGGATAGCTCTGTTTTGGTTGGGCTTCCCGGACGCTAGTGTGCGATGAACCCGTTCTAAAGTGAACGATTTGTCCGGCCCCAGCCATTGTGCCAACGTCACTTATAAATTCGAGGAGTGGTTTCTGGCCTTCGGTGCCCTCCCGTATACCGTAGAGATGGAGTTTTTTTCCTTCTCCAGGTCATCCGTCTTTGATTCGAGGTAAGCGATTCTTTTGATGGCAGAGTCAAGCGCGGCTTCTGTTTTTTGGATTGCTTGGACTCTGTTTGTACCTCGTCTGGACTATTGCTCATGTTTCTAGATTACCCCTGTTGTCAAGCCCTCTGGATTTTGTTCGCCGATCGATGACCTACGCCAGCCCTAGGAATACTCTTTGCCTTGCCTTACACATATCCTCGTTTCCTGACGCTCGACCCTGCCTGTGTATGACCATGTCTATGAAAAAAGCTTTGTGTATGGATCCGCACGTCTCACGTCTCGTTCGCCCCGTTAAAGATTTTGGAAGATTACTCGGCCACACGAGGATCCAGCGACTTTTCTAAAGGGCCCTGGCCAGGTATGGACCCAGTCGACCAGCTGCTCGACCTGCGACAAGGGAGCTTATCCATTGAGGAGTACGTCTCTCAATACTGTGAGTTATCTTATAGGGTACCTTTTGGTGAGGTCGTATTAAAAGACTTTTTCCGTTTCGCTCTAAGTGAGCCCATAAAGTCATGGTTACCTGAGGGGAAGTTTAATTGTAGTTTAAAGGATTTTATGGACTATGCTTTGCTGTGTGCTGGCTCTTTGTTTACTGTGGGTGTCGTGGAGGAGGAACGCAACATCGTGTCTGTGACTGAGATGGTGGCTGCACCAGAGCACACTCACAAAATGGCGGCGTCAGTGGAGCCAGATCGCAAAATGGCAGACACAATAGCACCCCGTCACGATCCTGCCAATCTTGAGTCAACTCACAATTTATCATCATGAATCCAGTCATGTCACAGTTGATCTTCATGAGTCAAGTCAAGTCACAGTTGATCATCATGAGTCCAGTCAAGTCACGGTCGATCATCATGTGTCCAGTCAAGTCACAGTTGATCATCTTGAGTCAGGTCATGTCTCAGCTGATCTTCCAGAGTCTCGTCACGTCTCCGCTGATCTTGCAGAGTCTCGTCACATCACAACTGATCTTCCAGAGTCATGTCACGTCTTGTCTGTCATATCCAGATATTCAAGGTCAGTCCTTCGGTATCTCAGTCTGGTATCCAGTGTGAGGGATGCACCACTGGTGTCTGCACGCACAGCTGGTATCCCCAAACCCACTCATTCTAGTCCTCCTGTTCCTGAATTGATTCCCCTGTCTGAAGTGCTTCCCATGATGGGGATCGCTTTTTGGTGTGTTTGGGCTGCGTACACCACCACAGAACTCCCAGAGGTGGCAGCGGCCACTATGATGTCTCCAGAGGTTGGCGGCTGGTGCTGCAGAAGCTCCTGAGGTAGTGGTGCTCGCTGCTGTGTTCCCCGAAGCGATGGTGCCAGCTGCAGATTCTCCAGAGGTGACGGCGCATGCTGCAGAATCTCCCGAAGTGGTGGCACTCGCTTCAGTGCCTTGCATGGTGGTGGCGCCCAGCAATACACTTTCAGCCTGTCATGTCACGGTCGAAGGAACCATTGTTGAACTCTCCCTGTAACCTGATGGTACTACTGTAGAACCTCCAGAGATGGCGGCATCCACTGCAGAACCTCTAGAGGTGTCAGTGGTACCCACTTATGAACTTTTGTCCTGTCCTGTCACGGCTATGGAGGCCATCTGCGAATCCTCGTCCCATCCGGTCATGGCTATGGAGGCCGTTTGTGATCTCTCTGCCTGTCCTGTTCCAGCCACGGAGACCACTTATGAACTTTTGTCCTGCTCTGAACTGGCCACGGAGGCCAAATATGAACTATTATCCCGTCCCGATCCAGCCAAGGAGGCTGTCTCTGAACTCTCAGCCTTGTCTGTCACATCCAATTATACTGTCTGTGAACTTCCTGACTGTTTTGTTTTGAACTGTCAGTCTATCCCTTATCAGCCCATGAATCTGTTTGTGAACTACCTACCAGTCCAGTTTCCCTCAATAAGTCTGATTCTGAGCTGTCCACTTCAACCTCTTTCAGTGCCCTTGATTGTGAACTATCAGCCAATCCTATCAATACTCTGTCTGTGTTGTCTGTCTCTGCTCTTCCTAGGTCTCAGTTTCGGTCATGGGCTTCTGACCAGTCTGGCCCTCCGTGGTGGTTTTCCGTTCCGTCTGCTCCGCCCTGGTGGGTTCCAGTTTCGGCTTCTCCGTCCTGCTGGACTCCTGTTCCGTTGGCTCCGCCCTGGTGGGTTTCTGCTCTGTCGGCTCCGTCCTGGTCTCCGGCTCCACTCAGGGCTCCTGCTCCGTCGGCTCCGCCCTGGTTTCCTGCTCTACTGGTTCTGCCCTGGTTCCCTACTCCACCTTGCTGCCCTGCTCTGCCTCAGTCCCCGGCCTTTCCACGTGGACCTGGCCCTCCGTCCCTCCCCCTGTTCTGCCTCCGCTCCACCGCGCACCGTTCATGCACTTCCGTTCGCTCACTACAGTTCCCATCATCCACTGCACTGATTACACATACACAGCTGAATTCAATCAGACATGTTACATAAGTCAGGGACTTCCTCTTTCTCACTGTGAAATATTGTTCTGCGTTTATCACTCTCCTAGTGTTAGCTGCTTTACGGAGCCTAGGTTCTAGTTCTAGTTAGTCTAGTCATTTCGTGTTGCCTTGTTTCCTGTTTCCTGATTCCTGCCTGTGTAGCTTGGATTAACCCTTGTCTCGCCGCTCGGACTCTGTTTGTACCTTGTCTGGACTATTGCTCATGTTTCTAGATTACTCCTGTTGTCAAGCCCTCTGTATTTTGTTCGCCGATCGATGACCTACGCCAGCCCTAGGAATACTCTTTGTCTTGCCTTATACATGTGTTTCTTGATGCTCGACCCTGCCTGTGTATGACCATGTCTATGAAAAAAAAAAAAAGCATTGCGTATGGATCCGCACGTCTCGCGTCTCGTTCGCCCCATAAAATGACTATGACTTGTTTAGAACAAACATCACTCATTCAAGGTAAGGTTATTATATCTATTATTATCATTATTATTATTATTATTATTATTATTATTATTATTATTATTTCTGGTGTAATGTGGCATGGCTATACAGTATTTAAATTGAAATTTCGGGCCCACTTTATATTAGGTGGTCTTAACTACCATGTACTTACATTTAAATTAATCATTTGGTACAATGCACTTATTGTGTACATACATGTTTTTACATTGTACTTATTTTTTTAAATACCTATATGTAATTACATCTGTAATTAATTTCTGTAATTACATTTATAATTACACTGTTGAACCATCCCTCACACCTTAAACCACCCTTAAACCTACCCAGACCACCAAACCTGTCCCTAACCTTACCTGTATCCCACCTCAATAGCAGCAATAGTCTTTTGCAATACATTGTACTTTTTTTTATGTAAGTACATAGTAGTTAAGGCCACCTAATATAAAGTGGGACCGAAATTTCTGAGCAAGGGATTTTCTTTATATATGGTATATATAGGGCCTATTTACAGTTGTCACTTTATGCATTTTTGCTGACCAGATTGCTATCCAATTTGTTAAAACTGTTTCATTTACACTTCTCAAAATGAATACAAATATATAATCTTCAATTTCTGCGCTATATGCAAATTCAGAGTTCATGTCACCGAAAGCAACAGATATTAACTGCATTTTATTCATCATAATTTCAAGATAAAAGGCCACAATAGAAGAGTGAGCACAAGTGAGACTGAGAATTATTATTTCTCTTTTTTGACATACTGACTCTGTGAGCCTGTCCCAGTACCCACATTTGCGGTCTTAGCCACTTGAGAGCATGCACATGTGGCAGGAAGTGCATGCACATGACTGTCCCAGCTCTTAAAAATGTCAAAGTTCAGTTCTCTAAATGCACACGAAATCCACACCATGTCTAATAGCAAAATGTAGATGCAGAATATGGAGCTTTAAAATATGGAATATTTTATGGAATATAAGTTAATTTAATGTGTTAAGAGAACATAGACAGAAAAAAAGGCTGGTTACCATTCTAACTCTTTTTCAGTTTTTGTTAGACTGCTTGTTGTTGCATTTGTTGTAGTCCCATTTTTAATATGTTGCATGAGTTGGATGAATTCATTTTTATCAATATTTTGATTTCTATTCAGATTGTATCAAATTCAATGTGAACATGTTCTATCAGTTATTTTGAATTCTACACATAAATTGAGTTAAATGAATCAGACATGTTAATAAATCATGTGTAAAAAAATCATGTGGTTTTTTGGTTTTTTTCTTAATGAAGACACAGAATAAATTTTGATAAATAAGGGATGACCCACTTTACCAGACCAAGGCATACCTACCTGGAAAGAAATTTGTCTGGAGTACATGATCTCAGAATGTGTATTGGTATACACCTTCCAAATAATATTTAATGAATTGTTAAAGCTGGGGCTTAAAGTTAACTAAAATAATAAAGAAAAAAAAAACATTTAGGTATGTAAATGACATGTTTCACAAAAAGTGGCCCACTTTGCATTTACCCTAATGAAAAGTTAAACACTATTGTGGTCTTAAAGCCAACTTGTCCATATTTGGGCCAAATACAGGAAATACGTCATTTACTGTAGGTAGACTAATGCTCAAGTGCCGAGACTACAGGTGTGGTTATTACTTCCTCCTTGACAAAAGCAAAAAGGAATCGGTGATCAATGAAGAGCAACGATAACAACTTTAAGGTTTTTTGAGAATTTTGGCTCTAAACAGACAACAGATCTTTGTGATTATTGTGGTTATTTTTCTTTTCTAAAGTTTCAGTTGCTAGAGCTCAAACCGTGAAAATGGATTCACTAAATATAGAAGAACTGTCTTGTCCTGTATGTCATGAAATCTTCAAGGCTCCTGTTCTATTATCATGTAGTCACAATGTCTGTAAAGAGTGTCTGGAACAGTTGTGGAAAGCCAAGGAAACTCAGGAGTGTCCTGTCTGCGGGAGAAGACCCTCAAAAAATCCTTCCAGTAATTTTGTGTTAAAAACCTTGTGCAAGTCATTCCTGAAGGAGAGAAATGAGAGGCATTCAGCAGGATCTGAGGAGATCTGCAATTTACACGGTGAGAAACTCAAGCTCGTCTGTCTGGAGGACAACCAGCCTGTGTATTCAGTGTGCAGAGATACACAGATATATGCCAATCAAACATTCAAACCCATCAGAAAAGATGTTCCAGCATATACGGTAAGACAAGTTTACATAGAAGGATAAGCTTATGTATTAGTTATCATATTAAAGTAACCTTGAGAGTCTTATAGATTTTCACTTAAATTCTAGGAGGAGCTCAATACAGCACTGAAGTCTTTACAAGAGAAACTTAAACATGGAGAAAACCTTAAAAGAGAGTTTGAGAAAACATTTCAACTTATCAAGGTGAGGATTGAGTCTTCTGACATATTACATGACTAAATATTGATTAGAACAGCTTAATTTTAACATTTTTGACTCTTAACTCTAGCACTCTCTATTCTAATTTTATTAAAAAAATAATAATTTTTTTAGTTTTATATTCAGTACCGCCGCTCAGCTCGAAACGTCACCTGTGGTGAGAACATAAATTAATATTTTTCTATTTCTGGAGCTATGGTGTGCCCACTTAGATTTTTTGGTTCATTACATAACACTGTTAAAATACATAATGAAATACAAAATAAACAATTTATGTACATTACATATTATTACAAATGCCTGTAAAGGGCGCCAAAGGCCTGGTAATTGCTGCTGTTACACTTACAGGACGATCAAGTCCTTGGTTAATATTGACCAAACATTTAGGCCTTTTTTTGCGATAGAAATGCTACAGCCTCTATAATTTCTTCAACAAAAACCCTTACAAAAATTAACCATGGTTTTATCGTAGTAAAACTGCTTAGGTTTCTTTTGCGAGATTTCTGAATGCTTGAGACTTTAAAATCAATCAGACAACTGTAGTAATAAAATCGTAGCCATATAGGTAACTGTCTGGAGATACAATTGTAATTTGTAAATAATATAATTTAATTACAATATATTTACTTTTATATTTTATTAAAGTTCTATTTTGGCCCCTATAGTAGGTGATTTTTTTTACTTCTATAATATTTGACAGAGGGGGCACAACAATACAATTCTGCTTAGGGCACCCATTTGGTCAGCAGCGGCCCTGTGCATTGTGCTAACCAAGACTAGTCATAGCACATGCTTTTTATTGCTCTTTTGTTGGTTTTGATTGCTTCTATTGTCCTCATTTGTAAGTCGCTTTGGATAAAAGCATCTGCTAAATTACTAAATGTAAATGTAACACGCACACATGTTGGTTTTTAATGTCTTGTAGGAACTTTCCATAGAAATAATGTTTATACTGTACAAACTGTATATTCTGCCCCCAACCATAATAACCCTTCCCATAAACACAACCCTCACAGAAAACTGTCTTTTTCTTTACAATTTGTAAATAATTTTAAAATATGCATCCATTCACTCTTTTGTATCTATAACATTTTGAAAGTTTCTTGTCTCCTCACATTCAGTTACGGATTACATGAATGATAAATGATAGTATTTTTTTTTTATTCAAAATGGGTAAATTTGATCAAGTTGAGTAGTTTGCATCACCACATTAATTGATAAATATGGGTAAAGTATGAGCAATGTGAAACATCGAAAAACAAGAAAACCCAGAATTTAGTTTACCAAGTTCAAGTATAAAAAAAAGGTTTCACAGAAACACTGATTGACTAATTATGTCTGAAGTACCATAGGTCCATAATTCTCAAAGGTCTGTTTAATATAAATTGCATATTTGAGATGAAGTTAATGTGATTTGATTTCAGTCTCAAGCTGAATACACAGAGCATCAAATTAAAGAGCAGTTTAAGAGGCTTCGTCAGTTTCTCAGAGATGAAGAAGCATCTACAATCATTGCACTGAGGGAGGAAGAAGAGCAGAAGAAGCAGAAGATGAAGGAGAAGCTGGAGGACATGAACAGACACATCTCCACTCTTTCACACACCATCAGAGATTTGGAGGAGACAATGAAAGCCGATGACGTCTGCTTTTTAAAGGTCTGATTTCAGATCATTGACTGATTGATTGATTGATTGATTGATTAAGTTGTTAATGATAAATTGTGTGTTTGTTCTGCAGAAGTTTCCAGTCACGATGGAAAGGTGAGTGATCTGCTGGGGCCGGTTGGACCATCTAGACGTAAAAAAGCTGGGTGTAAGCCCCACGCTGGGCTTTGCAACGTCCAGCTTTACGATAAATATTTAGACCTGTTGCACCAACTAAAACTACGATCAGGCGCAGCTAAGCCCGGCATAGACGATGCACGTCCACGCTGACACATTCTCCCGCAGTTATAGATATAGCTGAGACGACGTACACGCTGCTATGGCTACAACTACTAATATAGAACTGAATTGCTCAAGACATCATAACAAGTGAAGCCACCTCGCCATGATTTCATTGAGTAAACATTTTCTAACAAGTCCGCATTTTTATATAGTCTCCCTGCACGTTCCCATGACAGATTTCTTTAAACAAACATTAAAAATTAAGGCGGTAGGTTAAGTAAAATATAATGAATGCAATACAAGGCTTCTTTCTAGTTATTTTTTTCTAGCTGACAATCGAGGTTATATGTACAATGAATGTCTTTCCAGAGGTAGCCAAATGTGACTTTACGTGACGTCTTTCTGTGGCTGGAAAACCACATTTATAGGCTGTATTTTGTGATAAAACTGAGTCTCTGTTTTCTCTGCTTCTGAAGCCAAAGCCAAAGCAGTTCTGACTCCTTAATGTTCTTCCAGAGTCCAGATCTTACAGCCAGATCAACAGATGCCTTCTGGAGCTTTGATTCATGTGCCACGTTACTTGGGCAACCTGCCGTACAGAGTCTGGAAGAAGATGCTGAACTCTGTCCAAAAGTGTAAGTCTGGAGACGATCTGTGCCATTACATACACTGGAAATGATGCATGTGGGGAGACTGACAGATTTTAGCATTGATTTTAGCACAGTGATCAGAGGAAAATGTCTGATGAGTTTGAGTGACATAATTCATCATAATCTGTGTACGGTTCACTCTTGATCATTATATGAGCATCAGAATAAAAGCACCTGTTGATTTTGTATCATTAGCTCCTGTGATTCTGGATCCAAGCACAGCACATCCTCGTCTCATCCTGTCTAATGATCTGACCCGTGTGAAATACATCTGGGACGAACAACCGCTTCCTGATAATCCAGAGAGATTTGACATCTGTGAATGTATTCTTGGTTCAGAGGGTTTTAACTCAGGAATGCACTTCTGGGAAGTGGAGGTTAATGAAAGCGAATGCTGGAGTCTTGGAGTAACTACAGAATCAAACCAAAGGAAGGGACATGATTTCTGTAACTCTAATGTCTGGTGTGTGAAGTATGATCCGTACAGTTTGCTTGGGCCTGGTTTTCCTGTTGAAGAGCATCTTGAGTGTGTGAGAGTTGATCTGGAGTATGACGGAGGAACGGTGTCATTCTCTGATCCTGTAACTAACACACATCTACACACATTCACAACCACCTTCACTGACGTCATCTTTCCATTTTTCTGTAATCTTGATGAAGTTAGGTGTCTGAGGATTTTACCAGTTAAACTGTAAAAACATAAAATCACTGAAGCATCATTTGATCCTGGCGATTAATAAATTAAAATGTATATGCAACTTATGCCATCTTACATATTTAATATGTTAAAGTCTGAATTTTGTCAAATTTAACTCAACATATTCTACAAAATTTCCCATTGAACAATTTAGATTCACTGTTCCCTTACCAAAAAGTAGTATACTTCAAGTTTATTTTATTTAGTATACTTAAGTAAAGTTCAAGTATATTTTTAAGTATGCTTTATGTAGTAAGTATACAAATATCAGTGTACTAGTAGTATACTTGAGTACTATTTCAATACTCCTTGGGACTAAATTGGCCCACTTTCTAGTATATAAAAGTACACTTTTAAGTATACTTGAAGTATAACAGTAGTAAACTTTGAGTACACAACTAGTTTAGATCAAAGTTTTTAGCTTGTACTGCAACTATACTAAGAGTGAACTTATAGGTATACTGATACTTTACTAATTAAATACTTGTAGCATTTTTAGTACACTTTGAAGTATAGTCTCAGTAAACTACTAGTTTAGTAGCATCTGTTGTTTCGGTTTCTTCTTCACTTGTGTTTTTTTTTTTTTTGGAAATTCAGTACAGAAGATGTGTACTAGCGCCCCCTACCATATAACAATGAAAACACGGATTCCGGGAGCACAAGTATAGCTCAAATATATTTAGACTTTTTCTAAGTACAAGTCAAGTATACTTAAATGTCATTTTAAGTATATTTCAGAGAAGTACATAAAGCCCATTTCTGAGAAGTACATCAAAAGTAGACTAACAGTATACTTAACTATTTTTAGTTTAAAAGAAGTATACTAATAGCACACTTGAATAAACTTCTTTTTCGTAAGGGTTGTTGTCATCGTAAGTACATGAGCTAGGAATAAAGTTATGTTGCCCTTTTTACACCCTCTCACTGAGTGAAGACACTTATCCACTTTCTTATAACCAAGCACTTTCTTCTTTTTCTTTATTATTATATTGTCTATAAATCAAAATTATTCTGATTTGCTCTCTCAGCATCAGATCCTTTGTTATGTTGGTCTGTCTGTCAGATCTTCAGTCTTTTTTGCTCTGACTCAAGATGAAGTATATTTTATATATATATACTGATATATATATATATTACAGGTGTGTGACACCTCCGTGAAGTTGGCCCCCTACCCAACGCAAAACGTCGCAAAATAGTCTCAGTCGTTTGTGCTGTAAAAATTTCCGTTTGTGCTGCTTTGGTTTTTTAGATATTAAAATAATATTTATAGGTCATTCTGAGGTCACTCTGCCCCCACATACAAATAGACTCGTTTGTTTGTGCTTCGTTTGTGCTGGTTTTTGCAGGTAAAAGTTTCGTTTGTGCTACTTTGTTTTTATTTATATATATATATATATATATATATAATATTTATAGGTCATTCTGAGGTCACTCATCCCCCCACATGCTCCAAATTTACCCCAATAATATAATTTGTTTGTGCTTCATTTGTGCTAGTATTTTTGTTTTTTACGGTCTTTTTTAACAATACAGTTGAAGTAATAAGGTAAAATTCAAACGGCAAACCAAATCACACGAAATAGTTGCAGTCACTTAATTGTCAATTAGGCTAATTAAACGGAAAAAACAACAACAACAAAAAAAAACACATAGGCCTAGTTCATCATGTCTTTACAAAACCAAACCAAAAACAAAGTAATAACAAAAAAAATAAAGACTTAATTTAGGCCTATTTTCGTTTCTGTGCACAAATAAAACATGCAATAGCTTGTTTCCAGGTCCGTGTAGCCTTTACTTGTGCATCCATTTGATTTTCCTTTTTTTAACCATGACGAAATTGTTTTTAAAAAAGAATGGTTGTTGTATTTTTAAATGCCATCCTGAAAACCAAATTTGAGATTAGAACCGTACACACAAAATGCTGCCCGAATGCTTTTATAGATTTTTGTTTATGACTTTTTGCACCTTTAATAAACATTTGAAAAATGCACAGATTAATATAGATTTTTTTTTATTTTAACAAGTTTTCTTTGGCCAAATTAGAAGTAGGCTAATGTAGACTAATCAGTGCTAGATCACTAATGGGAAGCTGGGCAATTAATAGTGAATATGACCAAAATAGGGTATTATTATTATTTTTTATATTAATAATAAAATCACTATGTAGGCGCATTTCAAGTGTTTATGAGGAGTGTGGGAGTATTATCACACTTACTGTATGATATGGAGGTGCCCGCGCAATCCCTCGCAATTTTTTATTTATTTTTTCTGCTGAAAGAACTTTTTTTGGATGTGCTTTCTGTCGTCTCATACAGTCTCCGCGAATGGAGCGTGTCACAACAATGTACCGGCTCACAGACAAGAAATAAATCTATAGAAATCTTGAAATGTCTACTATTAAACAAACCAATTAAAATAAAAAAACAAGTCTTCTCTAATTATGTGGTCCGTATGAAATGGTGCATTTCTCTATTAGGCACACCCATTAGCCTACTGTGGAGATGACCATCAGCGTCGACAGTAGCAAAAAACGAAAATATTACCAGCACAAACGAAGCACAAATTTGGAGCATGACCTCAGAAAGAGCACTAAAAATATCTAAAAAACCGAAGCAGCACAAACGAAAATTTTTACGGCACAAAAAAGCACAAATGAAACACAAACAAACGAGACTATTTGGGGTAAATTTGGAGCATGTGGGGGGCTGAGTGACCTCAGAATGACCTATAAATATTATTTAAATATATATAAAAAATCAAAGCAGCACAAACGAAAATTTTTACAGCACAAACCAGCACAAACGATTGAGACTATTTTGCCACGTCTTGCGTGAGAGACTGGTGTCGTTTCAGATCCTTGTCTTGTTTATCATGCTTTGTAAGTTCAATTCACATTGGGACCATCTTCAGCATGTTTTATATCTGACTAATGGAATGAAAATGACTTTTGGGTTTGGGCTAAACGCACTGTATGACTGAGACCACATGATATTGTTACATGTTCTCTGTCAGGCTAAACTTTTGTTTAGCCTAGTTTCCTGTTTCTTGTCTGTTCTGTAGTTCTTTGATTCTCCCTTGTTTTGCCTGATCAGCAGCATTTGTGTCTAGTTAGTTTTGTTATCCCTTGTGTTTGCTGTGATCATTGTCAGGTCTTTTCCTTCCTTGGTTGAGTTGTTGAGGATTATTCAGTTCTGTTCCCATGGTTTTCTGATTGTCGTGTTTTGTTTATTTATTTATTTTTTTCGTTTTTTTTTTTTACTTTATTAAATTGACCTGCACTTGAATCCTTCGTACAATGACACTTTGCATGAACATTTGATAAACAATCAAGAATTAGGAATACACCGATTTTATGCAAAAAATAAAAAATAAATACACACACATATACATATATAATATATATATATATATATATATATATATCATATATATCATATATTCGTTTGTAAAACTTGTGTTAACACGTAGCGTAAATCTTTTGTTAACTTGGTTAAATAGAGAATATGAAGTATTAGTGCCATCTAGTGCATATATTGGGTGAATTACAAATATATAATATTCACTCAATATGTTTACATGACACCGTTTTCATTAAAAATATAAAAACAATTATGTGCTTTGGCTGTTCAATTACATGACAGCGGCATTTTGGGGGCCAGAAAATGCAAACTTTTGAAATCAGGTTTAATTTTCACTGTAAGGTATTTACTTTTACTCAAGTATGGTTTTCAGGTACTCTTTACACCACTGTCAGTTATGGTGGATAGAAGACATGGGTCAAAGACTACTTTCTCCCAACTTATGCAGTTCAGGAGAAAGCAGGTTTTGACCTTTTGACCTGAAAGCCCTGCCCCTGAATAACAGCTGGATCACTACTCATGCGCCCAGACCAAGCAGGTTGTTGCATCCTCTGGGATTCGCTAAATTTGGGATTCGCTAAGTTTGTGACAGGATGGCTGAACAGTTTCTCTCATTCTGATAGAGAGCTCAGCCCTATCCAACACCTCTTGAGAGTCTGAATGAAAGACCACTGGCAAATTCATTAGTTCACCTCATATGGCATCTGGCAAAGCGGTTTGTGACAGCCATATTTGTCTACATCATAAAATAGCCAAAGACATCGCCTCTCCCACATCATGTGTCAATTGACAGTGAGCAACCAAAGCCAAATCAACAAGGTTCTTAGAATCTTGGTCATCTGTGCTTATTGTTTTCCATACAGCTGCTAGCATTATAGCCAAAGCATTGCCTGTATGAACTGCATGTGCAGCAGCATTAAAGGATCCTGAGATCAGATGGTCAGTTTTAGCACACTTCTTCCTGGGACATTGAGGGTTAGCGGAAGCACAGATGGGGCTGAAGGCAGTCCATCCAGCTATCCATGCGTCGTTTGTTTTACTGGATGCATGTTTCTGTTGAGTAACGGGCATTGGCCAACCATCTACAGCCTTCATTAAATTGAGGCTTTTGACACAGTTTCTTCCACACTGATCTTAACATAGAAGTATAATCATGTGCCACTGGAATGCAAGGTGTAAAATTTGTCTGCGATAGGCCTTCCCATACACAGGAGCTGGATCAGGCAATAGGGACTGCAAGCCAACAATCTTGGCTGGGGTGTATTTGAAGGAAGCACCTCCTTCATGGCCAATCAGAATGAGTTCCCTCACATTGGCTCCCTTCTCCCAACTGCTGTGCATCATCAAAAAGAGGGTGGGTAGCAAGAAGAGATAATATATCAGCATCTTTCATGCCTTCTGTTGCCCGATCATTGGAACGCCTTCCTTAACGGGAAGTAGAGATGGTGAGGAGGACCGAAAAGCTTCAAATTGAACCATTCTCTGTGATAAACTCTGAATAGCCGCTAGGGTCTGCAGTTGAGTGTCCATGTATCCACCTTCTGCTGGCAGAGATGGCATTGGCCGTTAAATTGCATCAACCACAATCTCACGGCTTGCGTGTGGAGTAATGACGTTCACGTGAGTGCTTGCATGGACGCTTATGAACATTCCCTCTCCCTACCATGCTGAGGTACAGAACTGCTTATCCTATTAGCATGGTGAAGTCATTCATCTCTAGGCAGGTCACAAGCGGCAGCACAGAGATTATCCACATCCACATTGGAGCCACAGGGCGAGAGAAAACAGGTTGATGTTTTGATGACACAGATGGCGCCAGTGTGGAGTTTGGCAAGCCGTCGCCTGGTGTCTGTGTTATCTCTATTGAGTATTTTTGTCTTGTTTGTCTGCACATCTGCTCAAAAAGTTACTACAGTGCTTGCTTATGATCGCTCGTTTCTCCTTAATCTACGATGGACCGTAGAGACTGTTTCTGATTCAAACCACGGAGGGTACAAGATTCCTGACCCCCCGTTCCTGTCTATGTTGCCATCTGATTTGCGTCGCTTACCGGACTGTGAATATCATCAGAGGAAGAAACGCTATAGAAGACGGGGAACACGCGGTGGTGTGTTGGTTCGCGTGAGGAGGTACCTCCGCGCGTCGTCGCTTGGAGGCCTGAGTCATACGGACTCTTGGAGTCTGGTTTCTAGCTGTGACCATGGCGGATCTCGTATTCGTCGTCCCTCAAGCGCGGTGCCATGTCTGTTTATCTGGAGCAACTAGGATCGGTGCTCTCGTCAAGGAGTACTTCTCTAAGACTACGGGTCTTTAGACGAGGAGTAAATCCCCGCAACCTTTGTTCATTGGATTATTCCCCGTCGTTGGAGCATCAACAACATAATTCTACAACATATCAATCCACTCATCAGGAAATGGTCTCCACTGAAGTAAGGATGGCGCTGTTAAACGTAAGATCGATTTCAAACAAGACATTTGCAATTAATGAACAAATTGTATCTAATGAGTTGGACTTCCTGTTTATGACTGAGACGTGGCTAAAGGCTGGTGAACTTGGTCCACTCTCTGAAGTTTGTCCCAAAGATTATAACTTTTTTAACACGATAAGGTCAGTCGGTCGTGGTGGGGGCTTAGCTACTATCTTTAGAAATAATTTAAAATGCCGTCTACTCCCCTCAGAATCGTTTTCTAGCTTTGAAGTTCAGTTATTTAAGATGGACGGCTGTAATCCACTATTATGTATACTTGTTTATAGACCCCCCCCAAGTACAATAAGGATTTTATAAGTGAGTTCTCAGATTTCTTATCCTCTGTGGTGCCCAATGCAGATAGGCTCTTGATATTGGGCGATTTTAACATTCATGTTTGCTGCCCCTTGAAGCCTATGGTTAAAGAGTTTTTACAAATTATTGACACCTTCAATCTCATACTATCTGTTGTTGGTCCTACTCATAACCAAGGGCACACACTTGATTTAATTTTATCTTATGGCCTTTTAGTTAGTGATGTAGGTATTGAAGAATCCTTTTTGTCTGATCATAAGTCTATTACTTTTAACACAGCTGTCCCTAGTCCTGTACTACACCGTGCCTCGGCATACCGGTGTACTCACTTTTTTAACTCATCCACATCTAAACAATTTTCAGATGCTTATATTACTTCCCCTATAACTTATGAATTAGAGTCTAACTGTCTTGGAGGTAATCCTGACGAGCTGGTTAATAAGTTTAATGGACTATGTTCAAATATACTTGATGTTGTTGCCCCTTTTAAATTGAAAAAAACTAGAAGTCGTGTTCATCCCTGGTTCAATGATGAAACAAGGGTGATTAGACAGAAATGGAGAAAAGCGGAAAGGAAGTGGAAGATGGATAAATTACAAATATCATATGATTGCGTCAAAGAGTGTATGATTCACTATCAAAAAAACTGTTAAGATTGCAAAGGCAAATTATTTTTCTGATCTCATTGCTAAAAATGCTCATAGTCCAAAAATATTATTTAATACCATTAATAGTGTGTTAAATCCGATGTCTAATTTATATCCAGATCCGTCTCCTATGGCCTGTGAAAACTTTAAGTTTTTTACTGAAAAGATAGATGATATAAGATCATGTATTGTTCCCTGCTCTCTGGACCTTCCTCAGTCCACATCAATTTCTACATATTTATCTGAATTTACTCCAGTGTTACTAGTTACTTGGTGCAAATTATTCATAAAATGAAGCCCACCTTTTGTTCATTGGATGTTGTCCCCCCTTGTCTCTTAATAGAGACACTTGACGCTATTTCTCCTAGTTTACTGTCAATAATTAATAACAGTTTAATCAGTGGAAAAGTCCCATCTTATTTTAAGCATGCCATTGTGCAGCCGCTACTCAAAAAAACAAATCTCGATCCAACAGTTTTTAAGAATTACCGTCCCATCTCTAAATTACCGTTTTTATCAAAAGTTTTGGAGAAGGTTGTGTTTAATCAACTTTCCTCTTTCCTACAGGAAAATGGTAATTTTGATAAATATCAGTCTGGTGTTAGACCTCAACACAGTACAGAATCTGCATTGCTAAAAGTATTAAATGACTTGTTGTTGATCATTGATTGTCTGAGAGATGTTAAACAATGGATGTCTGCCAACTTCCTCCAGTTAAATGAGTCTAAGACTGAGGTCCTACTCTTTGGCTCCCCTGCTTCTACAGAGGTTGTGGCCAGTATAATGGGGCCTCTATCTGGTAATCTTCATTCACATGTCAGAAACTTAGGCGTTACTTTTGACTCTGCTTTGACTTTTGATAAACAGATCAATACTGTGGTTAGAAGTTGTTTTTATCAGCT
Organism: Onychostoma macrolepis; assembly: GCF_012432095.1. Lineage (NCBI taxonomy): Eukaryota > Metazoa > Chordata > Actinopteri > Cypriniformes > Cyprinidae > Onychostoma > Onychostoma macrolepis. Next base: position 3,808,435 of record NC_081162.1, read on the forward strand.
AAAGAATATTGCAAAGATTAAGTCATTCTTAACATTAAGAGACATGGAGTCTGTAATACATGCTTTTATCTCATCCAGATTAGATTATTGTAATGGATTGTACTTGGGTATTTCACAGTCCCTACTGTCACGTCTTCAGCTTGTTCAAAATGCTGCTGCTAGATTGTTAACTGGAACAAGAAAGAGGGAACATATTTCACCAGTGCTGATCTCTCTTCACTGGCTCCCAGTTAAATATCATATCCATTTTAAAACATTGCTGTTTGTATACAAAGGTTTGCATGGACTGGCTCCGTCATATATCTCCGATCTCCTGTTTTACTGTAATGCTTCCAGGGAACTTCGATCAACCAGTACTCTTCAGTTGACTGTTCCAAGGACACGCCTGAAATTGAAAGGTGACCGTGCCTTTTCAGTAGCTTCCCCACAGCTTTGGAACAATTTGCCATTTTATATAAGATCTGCTCCAACATACGCTGATTTTAAGTCTCTTCTTAAAACGTACTTATTTACTGTTGCATATGGTCTCAAGTAAGCTCAGTGGTGTAACTGTAGTGTTTTATCTGTTGCTGTGTTTTGTTTATTCTTGTATTTTGGTATATGTTTTAATTTTGTACAGCACTTTGGCCAACAGCTGTTGTTTTTAAATGTGCTTTTTAAATAAATATGACTGACTGACTGACATCCTCTTTCAAATGAGCAACCCCCAAACATGAAGTGCATTCCCTATGCCCATCACAAGGGTCCATTGCTGAGTGACAAAACCTGCAGCGCTGAGAAGCCATAATACCCTTTGCCCCGGGCAGGTAAAGCCACACACAATGCACTGACTGTGAACAGCAGTGAAATATATCAAGCCCTACACAAAGCAAAAGACCCACACCAGTATGCAAACATACTTAGCAGGCTTATGTCAAACCCCAACAACTGCGAACAGTGATATAGGATACAAGAAATGATTACAATACTGAACAAATTTTTTTAATGAAGTGCATTCAATAACTCACGGATAGACACTAAAAAAAATAAAAAAAAGAACAGATATAATCCCAAATTTGAACTATATTAGAACTAACCTCAGATTAACAATAATGCAGTGATAGTATATTCAACCAAACTGCAATTATTCATACAGAAAAACACCACAATTTACAGGGACACAAGGCACCTGCACAACCTGGGTGATGAATTGAGTGGTGAGATTGAATTGGATCTTACTAGGGGTGTGCAATATTGGAAAAAAAAAAAAAAAAAATCTATATTTTTTGGGGGGGTTTTCAATAACGATAATTAGACGATATTTTGCTGAGTGTGTTATTGTGCTGATATCTGACTACCGTGGACAGCTGCAATTCTGATATTCTTCATATTCTGAGTGGTCAGTTCACATCAGTGATAGAAATTACTCTTTTCATTTAAGTTTAAATTCATTTTATTTTTACCTTACCTACCTATAGGTGTAACGCGAAGTCAGACTCAAGACACAGGTGAGTTCAAATCAAACAAACGGGTTTTCAGGAGCTGGTGTGACAGAGCTGGATGCAGGTACAGTATGTAGACGGTGAACACACAAGGGGAACACACAAGGGGAACACACAAGGGGAACACACAAGGGGAACACACAAGGGGAACACACAAGGGGAACAGGTAAGTAATTCAGCATAGGTTTGAGTCCTTTTCCACTTGGGAGACCAGACAATGTGGCTGTGTGGACTGTGTGTTCTTATAGTGCTGTGTGGGTGATTGGTGAATGACAATCAGGTGTGCGTGATTAGTATTCTGGTGATTGTGAGCGCTGATAGGTGGAAGAGCCTGGCGTGTCCGTGACAAAGGGCAATTTTACCTTTAATAAAGCCATTTTAATAAAGTGAGCATATTTTGAATCAAATTGTTACATTTAATCAGTCGATTACAATAATAAGACATTTAGGCTATCAAACAAATGAAACCAGTATCAACAAAATTAATCTTTGCAGAAGTTGCATTTGAAGTGGCATTTAGATGTATTTACACACTGTTTAATGCAGCTCAGAGGGACATGGAGTGCTTTAACCTGCAGTTACAAATGCACAGTGTTGGGAAGGATACTTTGGAAATGCAATAGGTTACAGATTACAAGTTACCCTATTTAAAATGTAATAAGTAGTGTAACTTTTCAATTACTTTATTAAAGTAATGTAACTTACTACATTTGATTACTTTTTGATTACTTTTTAAATTTATAATATTTTCAACTGTTAATCATTTTGAAACATTTAAAGCAGGCAGGGTTAACATTACAGTAGTGCTCAACACTGATTACTGTCACTTTCAAAATCCTTCATCACTTGAATTAAGATTATAATAAATAAGGGATAATGTGCATCTTTATTTTGCGATAACAACTGGCTGGATGTACATTATCCCGCTTATAACACGGCTGCTTGCCATAAAAGTAAATAATTAGACATGAAACACTGATCTGTGTAGAAATATTTGAACGCAAAGCTTCCATGAAGAAAGCAGTTGCTAGCAAGCAGCAAGTTCAAACTAGACGGACATTTAAGGGATACGGTGCAGTCATACCACTTTTCTTACACAGCATTTCACCACATAAATAAGTACTAGTACTTACAGTACTAGTTTGTTAGTTATCTTATAATCCATTACAGGTACGAAACAAAATGGCAGCAGCTGTTTGTATGAAACGAGACAGTTTTCATAATTTATTAGCTAACCAAACGCAAAGCTTCCACCAAGAAAACTGTTCCTAGCAAGCATATAGCACCTACTTCAGTTACCTGGATGAGTCTGTTATTAGCTTTTACCGGTTGTTAGGAATAACATGTCTTGGAATGTCACGACTGACCAATCAGAATCAAGCATTCCACAGAGCCGTGTAATAATTTTATTTAAAGCACAGCCACCACAAAATAAGACTTAACACCTCTTATTTACTTTGAGATCTTTTTGTGGTTAAATACAGATTTAAAATCATAACAAGAAATAATTTATTAGCTATGATACTGGTTTTGAAATCAAATGTTTGCATGGTTATGTCAGGAAACACTGGCATCTAACAATGCCTTGGAAAAAAACATTAATCTTAAAAAAATAAAGCATATGCATAAACCCAAATAGGAAATAAAGCATGTGTCCTATTCTGTGTCCTTGACTCCTGAAACATTGCTGTCTCATATTTTAGAGCAGTCAATGCAATTTATGAAATAGGTCAATTAAATCTGTATGTGTGGGTGTGTGAAAAAAATTCAGATGTAACCCCCTTTGTAATCATTAACATTTTCAACAGTAACTGTAATTTAATTGCACATTTTTTCTCAGTAACTGTAACTAATTACAATTACATTTATATTGTAATTAAATTACGTAATTCCGTTACATGTAACTAGTTACTCCCCAACACTGCAAATGCATAATGTTCTGATATTTTAAACATAAAACACTGAATACTGATATTTGAGATTATTTTAAAATGAAAAGATACTTTGAATATAAAATTAAAACTGCTAGCAGGTGGCAGCAAATCACTGTTAACAAGTGAGTCATTGCGACTGAACCGAATCATTTAACGGTTGATTAATTCAAGAACGAACATAGTCATGTTGCTCAGAGACGCAAAACAGCACTGTAGCTGTTTGGAATTATTTTTTGTTGGCGAAATGGAGAAAAAAAAAACAGGCAATATGGTGTCTAAAACGTAAGTCTCTTAATGTTAACTTACTGTTTATTGAACCGTTGTATAAAATCAATATCACATTTGTAATCATGCTTATTTTTGAAGACAAAAAAAAAACGGCACTCTTCATGTGATTTTAACCATATGAAATTATATTTATATATATATATATATATATATATATATATACACAGTGGTGTGAAAAAGTGTTGGCCCCCTTCCTGATTTGTAATTTTTTTGCATGTTTGTCACACTTTAATGTTTCAGATCATCAAACAAATTTAAATATTAATCAAAGATAACACAAGTAAACACAACATGCAGTTTTTAAATGAAGTTTTTTATTATGAAGGGAAAACAAAATCCAAACCCACATGGCCCTGTGTGAAAAAGTGCTTGCCCCCTAAACCTAATAACTGGTTGTGCCACCCTTTGCAGCAAAAACTGCAATCAAGCATTTGCGATAACTTGCAATGAGTCTTTCGCATCGCTGTGGAGGAATTTTGGCCCACTCTTCTTTGCAGAATTGTTTTAATTCAGCCACATTGGAGGGTTTTTGAGCATGAATGGACTGTTTAAGGTCATGCCACAGCATTTCAATTGGATTTAAGTCCAGACTTTGATTTGGCCGCTCCAAAACCTTAATTCTGTTTTTCTTGAGACATTCAGAGGTGGACTTGCTGCTGTGTTTGGAATCATTGTCCTGCTGCATAACCCAAGTGCACTTGAGCTTGAGGTCACAAACTGACGGCCGGACATTCTCCTTCAGGATTTTCTGATAGAGTGCAGAATTCATGGTTCCATCAATTATGGCAAGTCATCCAGGTCCTGAAGCTGCAAAGCAGCCCCAGACCATCACACTACCACCACCATGTTTGACTGTTGGTATGATGTTCTTTTTATGAAATGCTGTGTTGGTTTTACGCCAGATGTAACGGGGGACACACCTTCCAAAAAGTTCAACTTTTGTCGCATCAGTCCACAGAATATTTGCCCAAAAGTCTTGGGGATAATCAAGATATTTTTTGGCAAATGTGAGACGAGCCTTTGTGTTCTTTTTGGTCAGCAATGGCTTTTGCCTTGGAACTCTCCCATGGATGCTGTTTTTGTCCAGTCTCTTTCTTATTGTTGAATCATGAACACTGACATTAATTGAGGCAAGTGAGGCCTGCAGTTCTTTAGATGTTGTTCTGGGTTCTTTTATGACCTCCTGGATGAGTTGTCTTTGTGCTCTTGGAGTAATTTTGGTAGGCCAGCCACTCCTGAGAAGGTTCACCACTGTTCCAAGTTTTCTCCATTTGTGGATAATGGCTCTGACCATGATTTGCTGGAGTCCCAAAGCCTTAGAAATGGCTTTATAACCCTTTCCAGACTGATACATGTAAACTATTTTGTTTCTCATGCATTTATGAATTTCTTAAGATCGCGGAATGATGTGTTGCTCTTTAAACATGCTTCACTTTGTCAGACAGGTTCTATTTAAGTGATTTCTTGATTCAACAGGTCTGGCAGTAATCAGGCCTGGGTTTGGCTAGTGAAATTTAACTCCGCTTTCTAAAATAATGTGGTTAATCACAGTTCTTTCATGATTTAATAGGAGGGGGCAAGCACTTTTTCACACAGGGCCATGTGGGTTTGGATTTTGTTTTCCCTTCATAATAAAAAACTTCATTTAAAAACTGCATTTTGTGTTTACTTGTGTTATCTTTGATTAATATTTAAATTTGTTTGATGATCTGAAACATTAAAGTGTGACAAACATGCAAAAAAATTAAAAATCAGGAAGGGGGCCAACACTTTTTCACACCACTGTATACACACACATGCATTTTCTGCCCCCATGTCTTGAATTTTGTGATCATTCTTAATGCATTTTATTAGACTGAATCATTCAGTGAAAGAACACACTAAATGCGCACGTGTGACTTCATCACATAATGAATAATAAGCGTGCACTCCGTAGGTGTTCTATTTGGTTTTTGCAAAATACTCGATAATGTCAAATTGCACATCATTAAAACAACAATTACGATATTATTGCAGACGATATATATTCGCACACCCCTAGTTCTTACCCGTACCACGTCTCTAAGGTGAGAAAGGAAAAGAGAAAGAGCCAGAAGTAAAAACCCGCTTTATATGTGTGGGAGTTCTGCCTCCAGAGTCATGGGCATAACTTTGCTTACATAAGATCTCGAGAGAAGGCGGAAAAAGGGTATCAATCTGTTTAGACCATTAGTGACAGTCACAGTTAGGTCTAAACAGATGCTTTATTTCACTGAAGAAGTGTGCCAATTAGGTGGTACTGCTGAGAACCGCTCTCTCCTGAAGAGGATGCAAAAAGCCAGCTCTCTGACTGTAACTCAACGGGTAGGTTAAAGTAAACCCGTGCTGGGATGTTTCGACAGAGAGGGGGAGGGATGAATAGTTTCAGCTGTCAGTGAGACTGACCCAGCCACTAACCCAACAGCTGGGTAACACAAAAACTACACAATGCTGGAAAAAACAACTCAATCAGCAGGTCAGTAAAAAAATAGCCCAGAATTTTTTTTAAAGTGTAGGATTAGTACAGTAGTGTGTTGCCTGAAAGTAATTTATCTCTGTTATATATATACACTGCTCAAAAAATTAAAGGAACACATTTTAATCAGAGTATAGCATCAAGTCAATTAAACTCCTGGGATCAGGGGTGCGTTTCCCAAAAGCAACTATGGTCGCAAGTTCCATCGTTACCAATAGAGTTCAATGGAACTTATAGCCATAGTTAGCTAACGATGCTTTTGGGAAACGCACCTCTGGTCTGTTAAGTAGTGGAGGGTGTTGTTAATCAGTTTCAGCTGCTTTGGTGTTAATGAAATTAACAACAGATGCACTAAATGGGCAACAACTGACATTTTTTCCCTACTCGTCTTTTCTGACTGTTTTTCACTAGTTTTGCATTTGACTAGGGTCAGTGCCACTACTGGTAGCATGAGGCGATACCTGGACCCTACAGAGGTTGCACAGGCAGTTCAACTCCTCCAGGATGGCACATCAATACATGCCATTGCCAGAAGGTTTGCTGTGTCACCCAGCACTGTTTCAAGAGCATGAAGGAGATTCCAGGAAACAGGCAGTTATTCTAGGAGAGCTGGGCAGGGCCGTAGAAGGTCCTTAACCCATCAGCAGGACTGGTATCTGCTCCTTTGTGCAAGAAGGAACAGGATGAGCACTGCCAGAGCCCTACAAAATGACCTCCAGCAGGCCACTGGTGTGAATGTCTCTGACCAAACAATCAGAAACAGACTTCATGCGGGTGGCCTGAGGGCCCGACATCCACTAGTGGGCCCTGTGCTCACTGCCCAGCACTGTGGAGCTTGATTGGCATTTACCATTGAACACCAGAATTGGTAGGTCCGCCACTGGCGCCCTGTGCTTTTCACAGATAAGAGCAGGTTCACCTTGAGCACACGTGACAGATGTGAAAGGGTCTGGAGAAGCTGTGAAGAATGTTATGCTGCCTGTAACATTGTTCAACATGACCGTATTGGTGGTGGGTCAGTTGGTCTGGGGAGGCATATCCATGGAGGGATGCACAGACCTCTACAGGTAGACAATGGCACCCTGACTGCCATTAGGTATCGGGATGAAATCCTTGGACTCATTGTCAGACGCTACGCTGGTGCAGTGGGTCCTGGGTTCCTCCTGGTACATGGCAATGCCTGGCCTCATGTGGTGAGAGTATGCAGGCAGTTCCTGGAGGATGAAGGGATTGATACCATTGAATGGCCCCCACACTTGCCTGACCTAAATCCAATAGAACAACTCTGGGACATTATGTTTCGGTCCATCCGATGCCGCCAGGTTGCACCTCAGACTAGGGATGTGTCCGAAGCCGAATACCTTATTCGGAAAGGCGCGGATAATGGCTTCTAAACGAATAACGGATTTATCCGAATAACAGAAAAAATATTCGGCAGACACAATCACATGTTTGCTGGAACAGCACTGCATTAGTGAGGTCTGCGGTTAAGATTTGTGCAATAAAAATAGCCTTGATAGCGTTTGACACCGTTTCCTACAGATAATATGGTGATCATAACGTTAATTCGTCTAAGGAATGTGGTCTCCTCAGTAAAAAACTATCCGCGCGCTCAGTTTTTGATTGCTGCCTGTGAGTGCCGGCGAAGCAGTGTTGCCAGATATTGCTACAAAAAACAAACACAACCAATCTCCTGAAAAATTCAAGTTTAAATCTTGTATTTAGCAAATAAGATACAGCATATCTAACCTCAACCTTCATCTTCCCACTTTATTAATGCCCTAATTACTTTATTAATGCTGTTACATTAAGTATTAAAACAAGTCCAGCGACGCTTATAATAACTAGATCTGGCAACATGAGCAGAGCGGAGTGCAGGCTGCACTTGTGCCAAGCTCCTTCACTCCTGCGTTTGCTGCGAGTCAGCCACATGAATTTATTCAGCTACATGATTTAAGAAAAAAAAATATATATATACACGTTTTCACATTTTATTTTTGAACATGAAACATTTACGGAGGTCTGGACCTCAGCTAGCTATGGGCCTGGATGTGTAAAGTGAATGAGTGTAAACTAATGAAATGAGCGCAAATCGCGTTGGGCATGCGCGTCTCTCAGAAATCAGAGCTTTGTCTGGAGTTATATCTACTCGACAAAAATATCCTAAAAACGGTCCTAACTTCAAACCTTTTCGAAATCCAACTGTAAAAAACGCATTACATTTGCCTTTTTCGTGAATGGCATTACATTTAATTATACAAGATGAAGAAAAGCGATGTTTGATCAAGGCTTTTGGAGGGTCCATATGATTTGTTGCACTATGTTGATAAAAAAAAAAAAAAACTCCTTAATGATCACATACTCGCGCAACACATGATCTAAGTAACTTAAAGTTAAGTGAGCTTTATTGTCATTCTGCTATGAGTTGGCTACTGAACACTTTCTTTCCATTTCTATTTTGTTTTTTTTTCTTCTTTCAGCTTCTTTTTTTCTACTAGTGCTCTTATGTAAGATTGTGGATGCTTGTCTCTTGTCAAATTTGTACACAAAGTTTCACTGGAAAATGAGAAGAATAAAGCTATTTTTATGTTTTGATAAAGTTTTAAATAGAAGATATTTACAAAGTTATAATTTTAATAAAAAAAATAATACTTTCTTTAGTTATACAAGGCATATTTGTTAAATGAAAACTACGAATCGAACAGATTTGCATTTAAAATGGTATTTTCATGTAATTTGACGAACTTCCGGTTTAAGCCACGCCCACTTCCGGATCTATCCGAATACAGATGCAGATACAAATAATTTTGAGATGGTCACAGATACAGATACAGATACAGATACAGATACAAATAATGGTTCCGCTGCACACCCCTACCTCAGACTGTCCAGGAGCTCAGTGATGCCCTGGTCCAGATCTGGGAGGAAATACTCCAGGACACCATCTGTCGTCTCAATATGAGCATGCCCTGACGTTGTCAGGCATGCATACAAGCACGTGGGGGCCATACAAACTACTGAGTACCAGTTTGAGTTGTTGCAATTAGATTTCAGCAAAATGAACAAGCCTGCTGCATCATTTTTTCACTTTGATTTTCGGGGTGTCTTTGAATTCAGCCCTCTGTAGGTTGATCATTTTTATTTCCATCAAATGATGTGGCATCCTTTCGTTCCTAACACATTACCCAGTCCATATCAGTATACATATCCAGCATGATATTTTTCCCCATTGAGATTTGATGTGTTTTCAAAGTGTTCAAATTGTTCCTTTCAAAGTGGTCTTCCTAGAGCTGGCCTCCTGGCCAAACTGAGCAATTGATGGAGAAAGGGCTTGGTTATACTGGTGACCAAGAAGCTTATGGTCACTCTAGTTGAGCTCCATGATCATATATGCAGAAGGACAAACATCACTGCAACAGTACCCAAAAGTAAAGTGTGCTGGTAGCAGCCTCATGCTGTGGGGCTGTTTTTCAGCGGCAGGGACTGAGGGACTTGTCAGAGTAGAAGGAACAGTCAATGCACTAAAATATTGATATAGCCTTAATGAAAACCCAGTCCAGAGCATTCAGAACCTCAGACTGGGCAGAAGGTTCACCTTCCAACAGGACAATGACCCTAAGCACACAGCAAGAGTGGCTTATAGACAACTCTGTGAATGTCCTTGAGTGGCCCAGACAGAGCCTTGGCTTGAACGCAATCAAATATTTCTGGAGAAACCTGAAAATGTCTGCCAGCCCCCATCCAAGCTGACAGGTGAGGTGAAGTGAAGAATGTCAGATAATTGATAATGCAGATGTGCAAAACTTGTTGCATCATACCCAAAAAGACTTGAGGCTGTAAAGGTGCTTCAACTAAGTACTGAGTTAAGGGTACGAATACTTATGCAATGTACTTATTTCAGTGTTTTATTTTTAATAAATGTGAAAAGTTGTCACAAATCTGTTTTTTGTTTTGTCATTATGGTGTATGGAGTGTAAATTGATGTGGGGAAAAAAAGTAATTTAAAGCAGTTTAACATAAGGCTGCAAATAAAATGTGAAAAAATGAAGGGTATAAATAATTTTGCAAGGCACTATATAACTATATATATATATATATATATATATATATATATATATATATATGAAAATCTCAAAGGAACCAGCAGCAAATCCCTCCTTTACGTTTTTCTGTTAAATATTTTATGACTGATTGAATTCAACTATTAGAATTAAGAAGTGAAAGCATGTCTTAAAATAATTTGTATGGCATAATCTAATACTTTATCATGTATTATGTATTAAGATCTGCTATATTTATCCGCCACTTCTGTTTGACTTCTTGCTTATGCATTGTATGTTCTTTAAAGTAAAAAGTAAAATTAGTCTTCCGGGTTTTGGCGTCATACCTGCATCACTCTATTATCATCTCTTTATACCTACATGTTTCTGTATACTGTATAGATGCCATCTTGTGTCGGCTATGTATGTCCCAATATTCTTGTCATATTTTGTGTGTATGATCCTTTATAATAGTTTTAATCTCTGCTCTACTTAATGAGAAAAGTTCAATTTAAATTTATAGAGCTATGGAGCTCAGATTGACAGCTTGCTCATATAGTCAGATCCATAGAAGTACATAATTTTTATAATACGATTTTGAAACAAAATCAGGATCGATTGCTTCAGTCTGTTGTGCTGCTGAGAGGTTTGTGATTGTAGCTCTGTGTACCTTCGCTTTTTATTGAATCTCTACCTTACTTTCACTCCCTTTTGTCTAAAGTGATAATATATCACTTAATTGCCACCATATTTCTGGTGTTATCTCTCAAACTAATCTAACTAATTTGATCGTTCGCTTTTAAAACCATGAGTGCAGCTTGTTAGCCAGTTAGCTTGTCACTCGCGGTTCCATTCGCATTGCTATTCGCGCCTATTATTGTTTTCTTTTCTTTTTTTTCTCACTCCGTTTTTCACGAGTTCATCAAACAACAGTGGTAAGTGGTAAGTTAAGTTGGTATCATTCATCAATCGTGGTGAGTAATGGCTTCTTCTCCTGCTATTGTTGTTTGCACTGTTTGCCACATGTATAGTTTATCTGTCTCTGTCAGCAGCGAGGGATTCCCATGTGATAAATGGAGGGAAATAGTTAGGCTGACAGAGAAGGTTTTAGAACTAGAGACACGCATCCAAACTTTAGTTGAGGATAGTAAGAATGTGAGGGCTGTAGATACTGCTTTGCATGCGACTAGCTCAGGGAGTCCTGTACATTGTTCGGTTTCGGTTGAGCCCGTACAGCAGGGCAACTGGGTGACTGTGAGGCGGCCTAGTCGCACCACTCTTCCGTTCCAATCAAAACATCAAACAGGTTCTCCCCACTCGAAGCACCCACTGAGAAACCTGATGAAAGTGCTCTAGTTATTGGCGATTTTATTGTACGGAACGTGAAAATAGAGACACCAGCCACCATAGTCCATTGTTTACCCGGAGCCAGAGCGCCTGACATCTTGGCCAATTTAAAAGTGCTGACTAATGCTAAACGTAAATTCAGTAAGATTGTTATCCACGTTGGCGCTAATGATGTTCGACTTCGCCAGTCGGAGATCACTAAAAATAATGTTAACGAGGTGTGTGAACTTGCAAGTACGATGTCAGACACTGTAATATGCTCTGGTCCGCTCCCTGCTTACCGGGGTGATGAGATTCATAGCAGACTGTCGTCACTTAATGGCTGGATGTCTAAGTGGTGCCTGCAAAATAACATAGGCTTTATAGACAATTGGAAGAATTTTTGGGGCAGACCTGACCTGTTGAAAAGAGATGGTGTTCATCCCTCCTGGGGTGGTGCCGCTCTTCTCTCTAGAAATATGGCACATAGTCTTAGAGTTCGTACTTGACTAACTGGAGCCCAGGTCAGGAAGCAGACAGACTGGCTAAACCGACCGTCTACTAGCCGCCTCACGTCACAGAAGTCAGTTAATTCTCAGCACATAGAAACTTTTTCACCTAGATATCACTCTATAGAGACTGTGTCTGCTCCCCAAACTACAAAATACAGAAAACATCCAAACCAAAGTAATAGTAACAATTTAATTGATGTTCAACAAATAAAAAACCGATATAATACAGATAAACACATGATAAAGCTTGGCTTATTGAATATTAGATCCCTTTCTTCAAAAGCACTTTTTGTAAATGATATTTTCACTGACCATAAACTAGATGTGCTTTGTTTGACTGAAACCTGGCTAAAACCAGATGATTACATTACTTTAAACGAGTCTACACCCCAAGATTACTGTTACAAACATGAACCGCATCCAAAAGGTAAAGGGGGAGGTGTTGCTACAATTTATAGAAATATTTTCAGTATCTCTCAGAGGTTGGGTTTCAAGTATAATTCGTTCGAAGTAATGGTGCTTCATATAACGTTATCCAAAGAAACAAGTGTTAATGATAAATCTCCTGTGATGTTTGTACTGGCTACTGTATACAGGCCACCAGGGCACCATACAGACTTTATTAAAGAATTTTCTGATCTTCTATCGGAGTTAGTGCTGGCTGCAGATAAAGTCCTAATCGTTGGTGATTTTAATATCCATGTTGATAATGAAAAAGATTCATTGGGATCAGCATTTATAGACATTTTAAACTCTATTGGTGTTAAACAACATGTGTCAGGACCTACTCATTGTCGAAATCATACTCTAGATTTAATACTGTCACATGGAATTGATGTCAGTGGTGTTGAAATTTTACAGCAGAGCGATGATATCTCAGATCATTATCTAGTCTCCTGTATATTCCATATAGCTAAAGCTGTAAAGCCAACTCCTTGTTACAAATATGGTAGAACCATCACTTCTACCACAAAAGACTGCTTTATAAATAATCTTCCTGACTTATCTCAGTTCCTCAGCATATCCAATAGCTCAGAACAACTTGATGATGTAACAGAAACTATGGACTCTCTCTTTTCTAGCACTAGATATGGTTGCTCCTTTACGCTTAAGGAAGATTAAGGAAAAGAGTCCAACACTTTGGTATAATGAGCACACTCGCACCCTAAAGAGAGCAGCCCGGAAAATGGAGCGCAGCTGGAGGAAAACAAAACTAGAGGTATGTCGTATTGCTTGGCAGGAAAGTACCCTATCCTACAGAAAAGCATTAGAAACTGATAGATCTGATTACTTTTCGTCTCTTTTAGAAGAAAACAAACATAACTCCAGGTATTTATTCAATACAGTGACTAAATTAACAAAAAATAAAGCATCAGCAGGTGTTGGCATTTCCCAAGAGCATAGCAGTAATGACTTTATGAACTACTTTACTTCCGAGATCGATACTATTAGAGATAAAATTGTATCCATGCAGCCGTCAGCTACAGTATCGCATCAGATAGCGCACTATAGATCCCCTGAGGAACAATTCCATTAATTCTCTACTGTAGGAGAGGAAGAATTGTATAAACTTGTTAAATCATCTAAACCAACAACATGTATGTTAGACCCTATGCCATCTAAACTACTAAAAGAGCTGCTTCCAGAAGTCATAGATCCTCTTTTGGCTATTATTAATTTGTCATAGTCATTAGGATATGTCCCCAAAACCTTCAAATTGGCTGTTATTAAGCCTCTCATTAAAAAAAACACAACCAAAGATCTAGACCCCAAAGATCTAGTTAATTACAGACCGATCTCAAATCTCCCTTTTCTGTCAAAGATACTAGAAAAGGTAGTATCCTCACAATTATATTCCTTCCTAGAGAAAAATGATATCTGTGAGGAATTCCAGTCAGGATTTAGATTGTATCATAGTACTGAGACTGCTCTCATTAGAGTTACAAATGACCTTCTCTTATCATCTGATCGTGATTGTATCTCTTTATTAGTTCTACTGGATCTTAGCGCAGCATTCGACACTATCGACCACAACATTCTTTTGAATAGACTACAAAACTTTGTTGGCATTAGTGGAAGCTCCTTAGCATGGTTCATAGTCGATATAAAAAAATTTTTACTGCTAAATTCTGAAAAAACAGAGGTGTTAATTATCGGACCTAAAAACCCCACATGTAATAACCTAGAACATTATCTAACACTTGATGGCTGCTCTGTCAATTCTTCTTCATCAGTCAGGAACCTAGGTGTGCTGTTTGATAGCAATCTTTCCTTTGAAAGCCATGTTTCTAGCATCTGTAAAACTGCGTTTTTTCATCTCAAAAGCATATCTAAATTGCGACCAATGCTCTCAACGTCAAATGCAGAAATGTTAATTCATGCGTTTATGACCTCAAGGTTAGACTATTGTAATGCTTTATTGGGTGGTTGTTCTGCACGCTTGATCAATAAACTACAGTTGGTCCAAAATGCAGCAGCTAGAGTCCTTACTAGAACCAGGAAATATGACCATATTAGCCCGGTTCTGTCAACACTGCACTGGCTGCCTATCAAACATCGGACAGATTTTAAAATCTTGTTAATTACTTATAAAGCCCTGAATGCCTTAGCTCCTCAGTACTTGAGCGAGCTCTTATCACTAGGGGTGTAACGATACACGAATCGCGGTTGAACGATTCACGGGCATTTTCCAAATGGAAGTGATCATCCCTATCCCCTTGGAGTGGGGACTTGGGAGTGAGCAGGGCACGTGCGTGTCATTATGTAGTCGTTTGGAATGCACTTGGTGAAGGGAGCGTAATTTCCTCATTATCTTCAGCTGGGATGTTCCCGTGACAACGCAGCACGGTGTGCGTCAGCAGATTCGCTGGCGGACAACCGCATAAAAAAAAAATACATTTCATAATTTAAAAAGTTTTATATATATTATTTTTTATATATTATATAGCATATTTTAAAAACTTTTAAAAATATAAAATGTATGTTTATTTGCAACAGTTATGCTAACAACAATAAAAAGACTATCGACATTTAAACAGCGACATCTGCTGACGCACACCGTGCTGCGTTGTCACGGGAACATCCCAGCTGAAGATAATGAGGAAATTACGCTCCCTTCACCAAGTGCATTCCAAACGACTACATAATGACACGCACGTGCCCTGCTCACTCCCAAGTCCCCACTCCAAGGGGATAGGGATGATCACTTCCATTTGGAAAATGCCCGTGAATCATTCAACCGCGATTCGTGTATCGTTACACCCCTACTTATCACGCTATAGTTCTCCACGTCCACTGCGTTCTCAAAACTCTGGCCATTTGATAATACCTAGAATATCTAGGTATTATCCTGGGCCTGTTCGTGCAGAACAGTTGTGCCTTTACATCGTACACCCGTTGTGAGCTTTTGGATATCGGTTTGCGAATTTCCGACACTTTTATGGACAATCTTCGACTCCTTCCTGAGATCGCTAGGACACCCGAGGCTATGCACCCTACCCGGCCGGGCGGAAGTGCTCGCAGGCGGCGTCGAGATCGTAAACAAAGGCGGGGGAAGCGCGGAGGACTAAGAGCTAAGCTAAGGCTAACACCACACCGGCTCTCTTTACCCAGCATTTTCCTTGCCAATGTACGGTTGCTAGTGAACAAAATGGAGGAGATTCGACTCAGCATCACACACAGCAAGAAACTTTTGAACTGTAACGTCCTAATCTTCACGGAAACCTGGTTAAACAGCGGAATACCGGACACCGCTATTGAGCTAGCGGACGCCACACACTCGGGCGGATAGAACATTAGATGGCTCCGGTAAGACCAGAGGTGGTGGATTGTGCATTTACATTAACAAAGCTTGGTGCACAAACTCTGCTATTGTTGGGAGTCATTGTTCAGCTAACCTTGAGTTTCTCATGGTTAAATGTAGACCGCTTTATCTACCGCGGAGTTCACTTCCACCATTATAACTGCAGCCTATATTCCCCGGATGCTGATGCCAAGCTTGCTATGAAAGAACTTCACGCAGCCATCAGTAAACAACAGACCGATCACCCGGAAGCGGCTTTTATTGTTGCAGGTGACTTTAATCACTCAAACTTAAAGTCAGTGCTACCCAAGTTTCACCAGCATGTTTCCTGTCACACCAGAGGAAACAAAACCTTAGACCATGTTTACACAAACATGGCTGGAGCTTACGTTGCGACACCCCTCCCCACCTGGGACAGTCAGATCACCTTTCTTTGTTCCTCACCCCAAATATGCACCCCTCATCAACCGTGTGAAGCCATCAGTGAAGACCATCAAGGTGTGGCCTGCGGGGGCAGATTCCACACTCCAGGAAAGGTTTCTACACACAGACTGGAGTATGTTTGCTTCTCAAGCCACCAGTGGCGCTCACACAGACATTGACTCTTACACCTCCTCTGTATTGGATCATATCAATATCACCATTGACAGTGTTACAACCCAGAAACAGATCACCACATATCCAAATCAGAAGCCTTGGATGAACAAGGAAGTGCGACTCCTGTTGAAGTCACGCAACGCTGCCTTCAGATCAGGAGATGCACAAGCCTACAGCACATCCAGAGCAAACCTGAAGAGGGGCATCAAAAAGGCCAAGCACTGCTACAAGCTAAAGATAGAGGGACACTTTTCCAACTCTGACCCTCGATGCATGTGGCAGGGCATTCAGGCCATCAGTGACTACAAACCCACCCACTCCACCCCCGCAGCCACTGATGTCAACTTCCTGAACGAGCTAAATTACTTTTATGCTCGCTTTGAAAGAGACAACAGAGAAACTGCCACCAAGCTCAATCCTCAGATGACCACCCACCAATCATACTCTCCTCCACAGATGTCTGCAAGGAACTGAGCCGGATCAGCGCGCACAAGGCTGCTGGACCAGACAACATCCCTGGTCGTGTTCTCAGGGCATGTGCGGAGCAGCTCGCTGGGGTTTTTACAGACATTTTCAACCTGTCTCTTGCCCAAGCAGCCGTACCAACATGCTTTAAATGCACTTCCATTGTGCCAGTGCCAAAACACTCTAGTCCGAGGTGCCCTAATGACTACCGCCCTGTAGCACTCACACCCATCGTCATGAAGTGCTTTGAGCGGCTGGTCCTGGAACACCTAAAAGACTCTCTACCATCCACATTGGACTCACACCAGTTTGCCTACCGTAGCAATAGGAGCACAGAGGACGCAGTTTCCATGGCACTGCACTCTGTGCTCACTCACCTGGACAATAAGAACACTTATGCACGTATGCTGTTTGTTGACTTCAGCTCAGCATTCAACACTGTCATCCCAACCAAGTTAATAGCCAAACTTGGAGACCTGGGCATCAATACCTCAATGTGCAACTGGATTTTGGACTTCCTGACCAACAGACCCCAGAATGTTCGATCAGGATTCACCTGCTCCACATCCATCACACTTAACACTGGTGTACCACAGGGCTGTGTGCTAAGCCCGTTTCTCTACTCCCTCTTCACCTCCGACTGCAAGCCTGTGTATGGATCTAATTCCATCGTCAAGTTTGCAGACGACACCACGGTGATTGGCCTCATCAGTAACAACGATGAGACTGCCTATAGGAGGAGATCCAGCACCTGGCCACATGGTGCACTGAAAATAACCTGCTCCTCAACACCACCAAAACGAAGGAGCTCATCGTGGACTTCAGGAAGGAGTCAAGAGGCACACACAACACCATCCACATCAATGGAATGGCTGTTGAGCGTGTCTCCAGTTTCAAGTTCCTGGGGATCCACATCTCGGCGGACATGTTGTGGAAAACCAACACCTCCAGCCTGGTCAAGAAGGCTCACCAGCGCCTCTTCTTTCTGAGGACACTGAGGAAGAATCAGCTCTCCTCAGCTATCCTGGTGAACTTCTATCGCTGCGCAATAGAAAGCATCCTGACCAACTGTGTCACAGTATGGTATGGGAGCTGCTCTGTTGCGGAGCGCAAGGCACTGCAGCGGGTGGTGAAAACTGCCCAGCGCATCACAGGGCTCCACTACCTGCCATCGAACACATCCAGAGGAAACGCTGTCTGCATCGAGCTCGCAGCATCCTTAAGGACTCCTCTCACCCAGCCCACAGACTGTTTTCTCTCCTGCCCTCCGGCAGGCGTTTCAGGTGCCTCCGGACCAGGACCAGCAGACTAAAGAACAGTTTCTTCCCCAGAGCTGTCTCTTTACTGAACTCTAACCCCCGTTGATCCACTCCCTCATATATTATTAACTCTTCTCTCCTACCTCACATCTGCCTTATTTGCACTACTGAATGTAAATTTTATTACAGTAACAACTGTTTACTTTTGTATCCTGCACTACCATACCTAAATTGGATTATGCTCATTTGCACTGCCGACTGTTGTTACATTATCAATGCTTACATTAACATTTTGCACCGTATGTCTAATTGTAATACGCAATCACTTCCACTGCACTTTTACACCTTGTTTATAGTAATAGTCATCTGTATATATATTATATTGATAGTACATATCACCTGTAAATTCTGCTTATAGTAATAGCCATCTGTATATTTATTCACTATACATATTCACCTGTAAATTCTGTATATTTATTCACTATACATATTACATATTCACCTGTAAATTCTGTATATTTATTCACTATACATATTCACCTGTAATTTCTGTATATTTATTCACTACACATATTCACCTGTAAATTCTGTTTATATTAATAACCATCTTTCTATATATATTTATACATATACTCAGTACATATCCTTGTCCTGCACTTATTCAACCATTGTATATACTGCACTTGCTACTATTGCACTTCTGGTTAGACCTAAACTGCATTTCGTTGCCCTGTACCTGTACTTGTGTAATGACAATAAAGTTGAATCTAATCTAATCTAATCTAATCAAAATCGACTGCAGGCGGCAGATCCTATTCCTATTTAGCACCCAAACTCTGGAACAATCTACCTAACACTGTTCGGGAGGCAGACACACTCTGTCAGTTTAAATCTAGATTAAAGACCCATCTCTTTAGCCTGGTTTACACATAACACACTAATAAGCTTCTGTTATTCAAATCCGTTAAAGGATTGTTAGGCTGCATTAATTAGATCAACCGGAACCGGGAACACTTCTCATAACACACGATGTACTCGTTACATCGTAAGTAGAATGGCATCTACGCTAATGTTTGTCTGTTTCTTTCTTATTCTGTTTCTCAGTCCGTATCCGATCAGATGGTGGATTAGCACCAAGAGATGATGTCTACAGCCCTGATCGTCAGCGGAGACCAGGACACCCAGATGAGCCCCAGAGACATATCCCCAGTGAAGACCTCGATTAAAATACAATAAAACTAAAAATATAACAAAATAACAAAAATATAATAAAATACCTAACTACATGATACTATTATTGTTAGAAATTGCAACAAAATAAAAATAGAAATATAAACTTTTGAACTGCGGGTTTCGTCTGGTCAGAGGAGAACTGGCCCCCCGACTGAGCCTGGTTTCTCCCAAGGTTTTTCTCCATTCTGTCACAGAGGAGTTTTGGTTCCTTGCCGCTGTCGCCTCTGGCTTGCTCAGTTGGGGACACTTAATTTCTAGCGATTATCGCCGATTTGATTGCACAGATACTATTTAAACTAAACTGAGCTAGACAATGACATCTCTGAATTCAATAATGAAATGCCTTTAACTGAAAATTGAGTGTTTAATCTTATCATTATACAGTACTGACACTCTATCCTCCAATTTGATACTGTTAAGTGCTTTGACACAACTGTATTGTTAAAAGCGCTATATAAATAAAGGTGACTTGACTTGACACTGAAATTCTTCATTAATTACTCTGTGATTTGTCATGTGTTTCATTAGAACTATATAATGTTAATAACAATAATATACTAATTAATGTCTTTAGTAGTACTTTACATTCTTCATGCCAATAGTTCTGTCTCTCTGGATATAAATAAATAAAACTGTCTAAACAGCCATCTCTACTAACAGAAAATTATCAACATAAGAAATTATCAACATCTTCAAAAACCCAGACAATGACTACGATTTGTTTAGAACTGACATCACTCACTCAAGGTAAAGTTATCAAAAAAAAATTATTTATTTTATTTTATTTTATTTTATTCTGAGCAAGGGATTTTCTGGATTGTACATATAGGGCCTATTTACACTTGTCACTTTATGCATTTTTGCTGATCAAGTTGCTGTCCGATTTGATATAACTGTTCCATTTACACTTGGCCACATAAATGTGTCTCTGCAAAACGAATAAAAATATGATCTTCAATTCTGTGCTATATACAAATTAAACAGAGTTCACTTCACCGAAAGCAACAGATATGAACATTTTATTTATCATAATTTCAAGATCAAAGGCCACAATAGAAGAGTGAGCACTGGTGAGACTGAATTATTATTTCTCTTTTCTGTGATACTGACTCTGTGAGCCTGTCCCAATACCCACATTTGCGGTCTTAGCCACTTGAGAGCGCGCATATGTGGCAGGAAGTGCATCTAAACGACTGTCTCAGCTCTTAAAAATGCCAAAGTTCAGTTGCACACAAAATCCACAGAAGGTGATGTCTATAGTGCTTTGCAGGAGCATTTGAGGCTAAGCATGTCACAATATTCATCATCGCAATCATGTGCCCGAAAATTGCAAGATATCAAGGAAACCTTTGCAGTGTTAAATTTAATTAATTAGAAATTATATAATTTGAGGCAGAGATGAGTTTGTATTTTGTAAAACATTTGCAACTGCTTTTTATCATTTAATTAGAAACACCACAATTGAATTCATAAATAGGGACTGCTAAACAGAAATATGTAAGTGTAAGTGTAATATAAGTATATAAATGTGTAAGTTTATAAAAGTGTAAAGTATTAAATACATTGGTGGGTGTGACCACAGCTCAAATGTCTAATGGTAAAATGTAGAAAACCCTTTGACATAAGATTTTTATTTCTTGTAAGATTTTATAATTGTAATTATATAAAATATATAGTAAGATAAAATGCAAAAAATGAATGAATGAATAAATAAAAACAGTCTTTAAAAAAAAAGAGTTGCTTGTCCATTTTGTGTTAGATAAAGTAGGCCAGTGGGATTCAGGCACTGTGGATTTAGGTGACCTTTAACCTTTAGTAATTATACTCAGATTCATTAAAGCGCTATATAAAATGCCTCATTCATTCATTTATTAAAAAAATTGACATTCAATGGTTTAGTTAGCATGCTAAATCTACTTTTTTAGAATACAGAATTTGAGTGTGCAGTCAGGAAATTTAAAAGCCAGAGATGGAAGAAAGGAATAGAGAATAGAAAGGAAGGCAAGGCATGAATTTTAATTTGTGGAGTGAAGAAAGGATGAGAGAAGAAAAATGTAGATGCAGAATATGCAGCTTTAAAATATGGACACAATTAAAGTTATTTTGAAGTGTTTAGAGAACATAGACTAAAAAAAGTTTTATATATGGTTACCATTTTAAATGTTCCTCCTATTCAATTTTTGTTAGCCTATGTAGTGTTGCATGTGTTGCATATTCTGGTTTCTGAATATTCTGATAATCAAATTTTATCAAATTTAAAGTTAATATAACATGTTCACACATCAGGTTTTTTTTTTTTGGATTTTACACATTAATTGAATTAACTGATGCATTTTACTCAAAGCATAGGCTATATGTTTTGGGGTTTGTTAAATATGTTGTTGAATATGTTTAATAATATGTTAATAAATCTTTTTTTTTTTTTTTTTTTTTTTTAATTAAGATAAGGGACATTTTTGATAAATCAGGGATGGTCCAGTTTACCTGAAAATAAATTCGTCTGGAGTACATGAACTCAGAATGTGTATTGGTAATTGGAAATAACACATTATATAAACTGTATTCAAATTGAAAAATTATAGCTGGACCTTAACGTTAACAAATGTAACTACCCAGATAGCACACGTACGTCTGCAATATGTCTGTTAAAGATCGCTTAATCTGGAAAGCATCTGCTGTGTACAAACATCTTAAAGACGTATAATAAACATCTATTTGACATCTGACAGGAAATGTCCTTTAGACGTATAGCAGATGAGCAAACAACATCTTTCAGATGTAAATGCAGACGTCAAATAGACATCTCTGTGATGTGTGCTATCAGGGTAGATGAGTAAAGTCTGTGAACAAACTTTGAAGTTGGCTCCATATGCACTCTGATTGGTTTATTGCACGTTATGCCCAAAACACACCCATTATTCATTAAGAGGATAGGGACAACCCTTTTAGACCATGCGCTGGGCACACCGACCATTTCTCCCGTTATTAAGAAAAAGTGGATTCGGACACGCCCTAAGTGCACCTGCGCCATGCGCTTTAGACCATGCGCTTAGATTGTTAAAATAGGGCCCATTGTCTAGGATAGTCATTAAGCTTTGCTAGTGATAGACAACTTAAACACTCTATAAGGGTTGTATACACTCAATCAGCTCCCTAGCTCCCAAGCTTGTGAATCAGTATCGTGAACACGAATCTGGTCACTGGTAGTAATTATTCAGTTTCTGGCGACATGACTACGTACAATGTCAACAGACAACATAGTAGAATGTCACCACTGAAATTAATCAACAACAGGCAACAACTGTTTTTTTTTTAAGCACATTGTTCTGTTACGTGTGCTTGCAACATTCCGAATATTTGTTATAAATGTTAACTTGAGTTCACTGCCTGTCTAGCGATGTGTTTTTATGCTAAAATGGTTCGTCTTTTCAAATCTTCTAACATTATATTTATTGAGTTGGCTCGGGTGGTTTGTGTTTCATGCTTCATAAATGTGACATAATTTCTGTTTTGTTTTTTTTTTTTTTGCGGTGCATTGTTCTGTTTTTTTGTTTGTTTGTTTTTTGTTTGTTTTTTTGCGATTGCGATTGAGCGCCCTGACTTCTGAACTAGGGAGTATATTGAGATGCATCCTATAGGCACTCTTGCTGTACAAAAGTTTTGAGCCCCTCAATGAAAGTCTATGCGACTTTTCGTAGATTTGATCATCTGTTTAATGAAAATCGTAAGTCGGATCAGTTATAAAAGTCAAAGCAACTAACTTCAGAACAGTCTGAAGGTCTGACCCGAGTTTAGTGGTTATAGCTTTAAAGCTCTAGGATGAGATGCTGACTAAATTTTGGCTTGGAAAAAGAAGAAGCAGAAGCTTAAATAGCAGATCGATAAGCTGACTTTTGCAAGCCAACTTATATAAAAGAAAATATTAATAAAGAAAAGATTATCTAGGTATCTAAATTACACATTTAACAAAAACTTTACCTGCATTTACCCTAATGAAAAGTTATACACTCTTGCAGTCTTCGTGCATATTTGGGCCAAATACAGGAAATACGTCATATACTCTAGATAGACAAGTGCTCAAGTGCAAAGACCACAGCTGCGGTTATTTATTTTTATTTTCTGAAGTTTCGATTGCTAGAGCTCAAACAGTGAAAATGGATTCACTAACTGTAGGAGAACTTTCTTGCCCTGTTTGTCATGAAATATTTAAGGCTCCTGTTCTTTTATCATGTAGTCACAATGTCTGTACAGATTGTCTTCAACAGTTGTGGAGAACCAAGGAAACTCGGGAGTGTCCTGTCTGTGGGAGAACATCCTCAAAAAATCCTTCCAGTAATCTTGTGTTAAAAACCTTGTGCAAGTCATTTCTGAAGGAGAGAAATGAGAGGCATTCAGCAGGATCTGAGGAGATCTGCAATTTACACGGTGAGAAACTCAAGCTCGTCTGTCTGGAGGACAACCAGCCTGTGTGTTCAGTGTGCAGAGATACACAGATATATGCCAATAAAACGTTCAGACCCATCAGTGTTGTTGTTCCATCATATAAGGTAAGACAGGTTTACATATTGTTTACATACTGCATGAGGAGAAGCTTAAGTATTAGTTATCATATTACAGAAATCTCGGGTGTCTAGATTTTCACTTTAAATTCTAGGAGGATCTCAATACAGCACTGAAGTCCTTACAAGCAAAACTTAAACAGAGAGAAAACATTAAAAGGGAGTTTGAGAAAACAGTTCAACATATCAAGGTGAGGATTGATTCTACAAACATGACTAAATATTGATTAGAACAGTTTAATTGATTTGTCAGACAAATTTACATTTGTTGGCTTTCCATGTCTTACATGGACTTTCCATAGATGGGTTGGAATGGTTTTTATACTGTACAAACTGTATATTATGTCCCCTAACCCTAATAACCCTGCCCCTAAACACAACTCTCTCTGAAAACTTTCTACAACATCTTATAGTATTATTTATAAGCTGTTTTCCACAAGGTCAAACATTATGGAGTCCTGCAAATGGCATGCAGGAATAAAAGTAAATTGTGAGCACAATTTACTAATTTGTTCCCTTTGTTTAAATTATGTGCACAATTTACAAATTTGTTCCCTTGTTTTAAAGGTAAATTGTGTGCACTAAATAATTTGTTCTACTTCCTGTCCACATGCTCGCAAATCTGTTGGACAGAGACACTTTAATCGGGTTTTATTTTGAGTTGGGAATGAGTTATAGAGACATTATCAAAGGCCTTGCAGTGCTGCATGAAATAATTTTAAGTGAGAGAAATCTACATCGGTTTATAAGAATGCGGACATGGAAATTGAACTAATTATTAATTATTTCCTGTATAGATATGATTTACTCAAAACGAGGGCACAAATTATTGTATTAAATGCACAGTTTACTTAAAATGAGGGAACAAAATCATGCACATGATTTACTTTTTTTCCCCTGCATGTCATGTAATGTGTCTCCGTAAAAATTACTGGTATTACTTTGTGGGGATACTTGGTCCTCAAAACATAGTGTGTACCTGGCCCACACTTAAGTTGTTCACATTTTTTATTTTATTTATTTATTTATTTATTTTTAAATAAAAAAAAAAAAATTATTGCAGTTGTGAAATAATGCATTTAAACAATTTGTAAATAGTTTTAAAATATGCATGCATTCACTCTTATTTGTATGATAGTTTCTTGTCTCGTCACATTCAGTTATGAATTACATGAATCAGAAATGATTGAAAATGGTGAAATCTGAAAGTTGAGTAGTGTGCATCACTGCATGTTACTGTCAGTCATTTAACATTTCCATCAAAAATTCAGATATTAACTGTTTAGCTTCTTACCATGCACTCTTTCACAATTAAAACTTTTAACTAAAGCATCCAACTAAACTAAAGGAGCAAGTTGGTATTCGCACTCGTCTTCTGTGAACAGTAATGCCCGCCTTCTTTGATTTGGCCAACATAAACATGTTGACACTGACCAGTCTAAATGTGTAACTTTTAAAATGTTTGGTCATCCTAACAAACAAACAGGGCGGCACGTAATGGAGTGCAGGAGAGCAGCATCAAGAATACCAAATATTGTGACAATCTGGCCATTTAACTATTAGGGGGAACTTGTCCTCCTCAACGCCTATGGTGGTTTCGACATGCTGCATTTGTCCAATCATTGATGCTGACACCACAAATAAGGATGTTAACCCAGGGTTTAGGAATGAACGATGTGAAATGTCAGCATATACACAGGATTAATTGATAAACCCATGCGAAGTACAATCAATGTGAAACGTTAAGCAAGAAAACCCAGATTTCTGTTTACCAAGTGTAAGTGTAAAACACTGATTCACCAATAATATCTCAAGTACCATCAGTCCATAATTCTATAAGGTCTGTTTAATATGGAAAATATAAGTAAACAAAAATCGACACCACCACTGCTGCTCCCAAAGATCAGTTTATTAAAGTAAACACAATGTTTCTACCCTACGGTCGTCAGGCAAAAAATGTAGACCTTAGGGTCAAAACATTGTTTATTTTAATAAATTGAGCTTTTGGAGCAGCAGTGGCAGTGTGCCAATTTTTGTTTACTTATATTGAAGTACTTCATTTGATCAAGCATCTGCCTAAAATTTCTGGATGTGCACATATAATATTTTCTTCGAATTTAGTATGGAAAATATGCAAAATATATTTATTCAGACATGGCTACCATATTTTAAAAATTCAGTTGCTATACTTCCAAATTCTACTGCATATGAATGTATTAAAAAGACATATAAAACTGTCATTTTGTGAAGAGAAACTGATGAGAATCATGTGTATTATCACCCTACAGATACAGAGCATATATTACAGTACTACTTCAGAAAGTTAAAGTTGTAGTTAACTAACCTACATTTAGCAACTCACTCTTCATGCTGCTCCAGAATAAGTTTCATCTTTGAGATTAATTGAATGTGATTTGATTTCAGTCTCAAGCTGAATACACAGAGCATCAGATTAAAGAGCAGTTTAAGAAGCTTCGTCAGTTTCTCAGAGATGAAGAAGCATCTACAATCATTGCATTGAGGGAGGAAGAGGACCAGAAGAAGCAGAAGATGAAGGAGAAGCTGGAGGACATGAACAGACACATCTCCGATCTTTCAAACATTATCAAAGATTTGGAGGAGACAATGAAAGCCAATGACGTCTGCTTTCTACAGGTCTGATTTCAGATCATTCGTTGATTGATTCATTGATGATTGATGGACTTGTTGATGATAAATTGTGTGTTTGTTCTGCAGAGGTTTCCAGTCACGATGGAAAGGTGAGTGATCTGCTGGTGTCTCTGTTTTCTCTGCTTCTGAAGCCAAAGCCACAGCAGTTCTGACTCCTGAATGTTCTTCCAGAGTCCAGATCTCACAGCCGGATCAACAGATGCCTTCTGGAGCTTTGATTTATGTGCCACGTTACTTGGGCAACCTGCCGTACAGAGTCTGGAAGAAGATGCTGAACTGTGTCCAAAAGAGTAAGTCTGGAGACAATCTGTGCTGTTACACACACACTGGAATTGATGCAGGGGTCATTACCTGGCACTGCCAGAGGTACCCGAATATTCACACAAAGAGCGGTATTCTCTATCTCTGGTTCCCAAGAGGGCACGGAGAACAGTGGACGGTGCAGAACCATACCACTCTCATCCTCCTCTATTGCCAGCAGGCAGTAGTGGGCGGTTCGAGATCACAACCAAGCTTTCTTATGAACCCTCTGCTCAACCGTGGAACTAGGTAAGTGTTGCACCGCACACCCAGTTCCCATTTCGGGAGCCCCCAAGCCGGGTCCCTGCAATCCACCTCGCTGCCCCACTGTGGGTATGTCTGTGGTTCCTTTGGTCCTGCTTTCACGGTCTCTGAGAGCCTAACTAGCACTTCCCATCCCATCTTGCTGTCTGCTTCAGACCATCAGACTATGCAATTCATTTCGCCCGGTGTCTCCCCAAGTTCAGGGGCATCCAGCTCACCTCAGTAAAGGCTGGCAACGCTTATGTCTTGCGCTACCCCAGGAGGTACCGGATACCATCACTTCGGCACGAGCACCGTCTACGAGTACCAAAGGTGCTCAATCAGAGCAGTGCTTTCCTTCCTGCAGCATGGGTTGGAGTGAAGGCTCCCTCCACCCTCAAAGTACAGGTGCATCTCAATAAATTAGAATGTCGAAAAGTTCATTTATTTCAGTAATTCAACTCAAATTGTGAAACTCGTGTATTAAATAAATTCAGTGCACACAGACTGAAGTAGTTTAAGTCTTTGGTTCAATTGTGATGATTTTGGCTTACATTTAACAAAAACCCACCAATTCACTATCTCAACAAATTAGAATATGGTGACATGCCAATCAGCTAATCAACTCAAAACACCTGCAAAGGTTTCCTGAGCCTTCAAAATGGTCTCTCAGTTTGGTTCACTAGGCCAGTGTTTGCACTAGTGTGCCGTGACGGGTTGTCGGGCGTGCCGTGGAAATTTATCTAAAACTTCCATATTTCTATTGTTATTATTATTTTAAATCAGTGCTATTGGTCATCGTTATGTCTGCATTCAAAAGAGCTTGTGACTAAACCTCGTAACGCCACTGGATCCTCAAATTGTCAGTCAAACCTCAAACCTCCACCCCGTCTCCATTCAGAATGAAGTGCCGCACAGTTTGAAGACAGACGTCTACTTCTTCACAATGCAAGGGTAAATAACTGATGTTTGAATAAGAGCAGCGCTTCCTTTACTCAAGAAACGCTGTCTATAAAGGCTAATGTTTTTGTATGTTTAAAGAGCAGTCTGTCTTAGTATTTGCTGTCTAGCTGTAGCCAATACACTTTTGAACGTTTTAAATATCCTGTGCATAGCGGTTCGTCTTTTATATCGTGAGATTTTGGTCAAATGTATTTAACAACAAGAGAAACTGAGTGCCCATATAGCTACAATAAACTTTAAAACAGCTAACTAATGAAAATGTGATGCTCAGATGCGGCCGTTCTAATGATGGACAAAACACAGATTTCTGTCATTCGGTCGTCGAAAACCTTGTTAACTCCATTTGAGTATGATTTTAAGAAATTAAGTGCAAGTGTCTGATCATATATAAAGCCGAAAATACCAACTCTGAAGACGCAATGTTTAATTAGGCCTATTGGGGGGGGGAACCTTTCCCCCTTTCTATATATATTATATATATATATATATTACAATGCTTAGTGGTGTGCCATGGGATTTTTTCAGTCAGACTACTTCAGTATGTGTGCATTGAATTTATTTAATACACGAGTTTCACAACTTTTCCACGACATTCTAATTTATTGAGATGCACCTGTATATGCTGCTGCAATTTCTGCTCATCACGCCCCATAGGAGGCAAGGCGGTGGGGAAGCACGAAATGGTCGTCAGGTTCCTCAGGAGGGTGGGAAGGTTAAATCCTCCTCGCCTTCCCTCCTTACCCTCTTGGGATTTGGCTCTGGTGCTTAGAGCACTTCATAATGTCCCATTCGAGCCTTTGCAGTCCATAGAATTAAAGATTCTAGCTATGAAAACGTTGCTACTGGTTGCTTTGGCCTTTATCAGGAGGGTAGGGGACCAGCTGACTCCCATGCAATGTCTTCATGTTGAGCCAGTATCCTCCTGTGTTCTCACCTCAAACAGGTAGAAACACAGAGAGGCCCGGCTTAGTGTCGGCTTGCTGCATCATAGTATGTGCTCATTTTGCTCCAGAGAGTTGCTGGTTGGGCAGACCCTGTTAAGTTCCTCCATTATCTTCAGCAGCCGGACATGGCGGAGCATCCAGCGCCAGGCCTTTATTCGCTGTATGTATTGACCCTGAGCGAATCCCATATGTGTATTCTTCCACGGTATAGCTTCTAAGCCTGTGTCTTCTGCAAAGGTGTAGCCTCCTCCCTAACTAGGTCTTAGCCACTCCAGAGACTTCCATATGCAGTAAGGCCATGCAGGGTTAGTCCATATGTGCAAATTCCACTTAGAACCTCCCTGTGGAGGATGTGGCTTCCGCAGTGTTCCTTCCCAGTGGGAAGGGCACACTTTCCCAGTGTTCTCCAAGTCTCACTGAGTGGGTTGTGCAGGAACAGCAGTGATTGACCTTCTCTGTGTAAGCACTGTCCCATTTTCTGCCCTAATAGGCATCGAGGGATCATTATGCAGGGCACTGGAAGGGGCAGCATCAGTGGTGCTTTGGTAGGGATTCCC
This sequence comes from Onychostoma macrolepis, assembly GCF_012432095.1. Lineage (NCBI taxonomy): Eukaryota > Metazoa > Chordata > Actinopteri > Cypriniformes > Cyprinidae > Onychostoma > Onychostoma macrolepis. The sequence continues at coordinate 3,838,102 of NC_081162.1, forward strand.
AATTCATCAGTCACTGATGTGACATTGAAAGTGACAGACTGAAAGGGAACATTTCGGTTAACCCTCGTTCCCTGAAGCAGGGAACGGATACGTCATGTCCTGTCACCACAGTTGCTGTACCATCGCTGAGCGGTCGGGTCACCGACTCGAGTATGTGTTGCACCTGTTGCCTATTTATACCCATGCTGCAGGGCATGGCAGTCAGATGCAAATATTGCATGCCAATGTGCATTGGCTCATTTAGTTTACACTTGAAGTAGATTAGTTTCTCTGGTGAATTCCCAATTCGTCAATCACCGACATGATGTCTCCGTTCCCTCCTTCAGGGAACGAGGGTTACAGAAGTAACTGATATGTTACAGTGATGCATCAGATCTCTACAGTTAAGTTTAAATGATTGTATTTGTCAGTATCAGTTGACATGAGATGCAAATTTGAAATTTCTCAAGCACATATTTACTATAACAACACTGACAGTGATCAGAGAAAAATTTCTGATATGCTTGATCAATAGGATGAGTGTCATAATAATTAATAATCTATGCACGGTTCATTCTTGATCATTATGTGAGCATCAGAATAAAAGCACCAATTGATTTTGTCTCATCAGCTCCTATGACTCTGGATCCAAACACAGCTCATCCTCGTCTCGTCCTGTCTAATGATCTGACCAGTGTGAGATACATCTGGGATAAACAACTGCTTCCTGATAATCCAGAGAGATTTGACATCTGTGGGTGTGTTCTGGGTTCAGAGGGTTTTAACTCAGGAATGCACTTCTGGGAAGTGGAGGTTAATGAAAGCGAATGCTGGAGTCTTGGAGTAACTGCAGAATCAAACCAAAGGAAGGGACGTGGTTTCTTTAAGACTGATGTCTGGTGTGTGCAGTATGATCCGTACAGACTGCTTGGGCCTGGTTGTCCTATTAAACAGGAGCTTGAGTGTGTGAGAGTTGATCTGGACTATGACGGAGGAACGGTGTCATTCTCTGATCCTGTAACTAACACACATCTACACACATTCACAACCACCTTCACTGACGTCATCTTTCCATTTTTCTGTAATCTTGATGAACTTAACTATCTAAGGATTTTACCAGTTAAACTGTAAAAGCAGAAAATCACTGAAGCATCATCTGGGGTCATATGCATAAAGCTGCTCAGAGTAAAATTGTAGTCTTAAGTGATTCAGAGTTTAACAAACAAGTGGAATCCATTGATACTGTATATTCATTTATTTCATTTGAATGAATTGGTTTAAACTCTTTTTTTTGTGAACTTAATAAAATCTAAATGTCTATAAAACCAGTGAATTTCATTATTATTACTTGGAGCCTTTCAATGAGTTCACTTTACAGTAGTCAAGTAAGTGATAATGTACATCCCGCAGCTTGCTCGATAAACTCCAGTAGGGTGATCAGAACCGAATGCTGTAACAGTGAAAAACCGAAAGCTTAATCTCTTGGATGAGCGGTCAGTTATTAGAGCATTGCTATTGATGATTCATTATCAGGACAAAAGCAGACCTTGGAATGTTGCTAAAGACCAATCAGATTCAAGAATTTCAGAGAGACCTGTGTAATAAATTGCTTTAAATAAAGACATTTCAAATATTATAGAGAAGCATCTACAAAGAGCTTTGTATAAAACATTTTTTTAAAATTCATAGTGTTATGTGTGGTGCTTTGAGAGTTTTCTTCTGCTATTTATTGTGCTGAAAAGATATTTAACCACAGCTCATAATAATCTTTTATTAAGGCTATATGATTGTCTGTAAATTAAACAACAACTTTTTAAAACAAATTATATACAATAGTTATTATAAAATTCTAGTGCTTTAAAATTCTACATTGCTTGAATTAGGTCTGTTTTTGCTGTTCGGTCTGTTTTCTTTTGATGAAGTGAAAATGCATTTATATATTGCGCTTTTTGCATATGATGCTTAAGAGTATACTCACATTTAGACTTTGTGTAGTTTTCAATATGTACATTGTTTAGAGGGCAATTTTCAACAAGAATATTAATAAATACAGTGAATTAAAATTGGCCTTCTCTATACATTCATCAAATACTTATTGAACATAAAGTAACCTGCTACTAAAATACCATTTTATGCATTGTAATAAATCATAAACAAATGAATGGTGTCATATGATGCTATAACACTATATTGCAGACTTACAAGCTCAACTTGTTTGATTCATTGGCTAAGGGTGGCCATTTTGTCAATATATAGTTCTTATTCCACTTAGGTGTGATCTGCAGTTAAAAATCTGTCTTAGACTTTGCTGAAAGAAAAGAAAAAAAAACTTGTACTCTACTACTCATCTTACATGTTTAGTATGTTAAAGTCTGCATTTTGTAAAATTTAACTCAACATATTCTACAAAATTTAAATAAAATAAGACTCACTGTTGTCATTGTAAGTACACAAGCAAAGAACAAAAATTATGTTGCTCTTTGGCATACACTGTATCTGGGTAAAGACTTGTCCAAAATGTCTCATAATCAAGCTCTTTCTTCCTTTTCTTTATTATTATATTGCCTTTAAATCAACATCAGAGGTCCACAAGCTCCTGTTAAGATCCAGAGTCTTCTCAGCATCAGATCATTTGTTATGTTGGTCTGTCTGTCAGATCTTCAGTCTTTGTTGTTCTGACTCAAGATGAAGTCTTTATATTTCTTACATGAGTGACAGTAACAGTAAAATATGTATAAAATAGCAGATTCTAAACTGGCAACTCATCACTTTTTATTGTGCATTTCTAAATATATATATATGTGACCACCCTGCTGCGTAGCGTTTGTGTCATAAAAATATTCAATTATTTGTGTATATTTTGTTATGTATTTATGTATGTCTATTTTTATTTACATGTGTATATAAGTTTAATTGAAATTACTTTAATGTGTTATAATGAGTTTGCACTGGACAGTCCAGCTGCATTTTCCGAATTCCTGGTGGCAGTTGAGAGAGAGTAGAGTTACCGTGACAACTGCAGCGCATCCTCAGACAACAAAGAGGACCGCTTGGGCAACCACTAATGCCTGGCTCACACTACAGGATTTTTTGCCCGATTTAGCCCCGATTTCCCCCTCCTGAGAATCGGAGGGAAAATCTTGTCGAGCACCTCGATCGGTCCCGATGTTCGGCGTGGATTATCTGGTAATGTGAGGCGTTCACCGATAGAACTTTGCACCTCCCGATCTTCTAGCACACAAATCGGGGCCGCCCCGATCATATCAAACATGTTTGATATTTAGGATTTAAATCGGGATGATGACGGCTATATGATTACGTCAGCACTTTAACAGCCAATGCGCGACCGCAAAACAGCTGCTGTATGGCTCCGCTGAATAGTGGAGACAGAGGAAACTGCTTCTTGAAGTTTTGTAGTAACACGATTGTCTGTATAATGTGTCGAACACGTATCGCAACCAAAAAGGAGAAAGAGAAGCGCTGGGGTGAAATCACCTCAGTTTTGATCATACCAGGTGAGTGAAAGCTGCTAGCATGCTAGCTAACATATGTAAACATTGCTGACGAGCTGCTGCGTGAGATCACGTGAGGCGCTCCCTCTGGCGCTCCCTCTGGCATGATAATCTTAATAATATCTTGTAGTGTGTGATGCACCACGAATTTCAAATTTTGTAGTATGTGCATGTTTAAGATTTGAGGGAAGATAATCTGCAAAGATTCTCCTTATGTGTGTGCTGCAACCAGATTTCATAATCGGTTAGGATTTTAAAAATCCTGTAGTGTGAGCCAGGCATAACTCTTGTCTCTGGGCGAATTCCAAACGGCTTTTTTGCGCCGTTGAAGGGCACTTCACGAAGGGGACGCCATTTGTAGGGACGTTCCAAACGAAAGTGAGCAACTGATTCCCTTCACGAAGGGCCCTTCCAGAAGTCCGTTAGTGAAGGGAACATGCGATGGTCACTTCACAGAAGTGATTTCCATTTGTGATCATGTGATCTTCCCTTAGGAGATCTTGCGATGCATTTTAAAGCAAAGTTGGGGTTTAGTTTGACTTTACATACAAACGTAAGTAGAATAAGCTAATTAAATTTTTCTTTATTTTTATGTAATACAAAATATTTTTGTCAGTGATAAAAATATGATTTAAGACTGTATTGTTACCAAGTTTAAGCAAGTTTAGTTTGAAAAAGTTTAATAGTAAATAAGACACAGTTAGACAATATTTGAATAAAATAATAACAATAAGAAGAAATATTTATTTGCAACAATTGTTGGAGCGCTGAATGCTGCACGCACGCGCAGCATTGTCAAGGTAACATTTTGTCCTTCATTCCCTTCACCAAGGGAGTTCTAAACGCTTATATGAGACAGTAATGCCCTACACCCTTTAAAGAACACACTTCAAGGGAGAATGAGAAATTAAGGCAGAGCATCAATGAGAAATTAAGTGATTTGATGATGACTGATATAAATGGAACTGAGCTGAGAACAGAGTTAAGACCACCTGAAAGAGGAGAAAGTTTAGCTCAAAGACAATTGAGACAACTTGGCAATGCATCTGAATCATTGTCTGCCATGTATATAAGCCCTGCTGTGTCACTGAGTATGACAAGAAGACAGATAACAACTGACAATGCACGTGGTGATTCTACATCTGCATTACAGGGACAAATCACACCAGCACTGTGGCGCAAAGACTTTAAAATTTCAGGCCTCATTGGTGAGTCAGGTCAATAGGACAGATTGTCATTTTCAAGTCTTGCATGTCAAATAGAGAGTCGGTTAAATAAAGGCTACCTTGAGCAAGATATTATTGATTCAGTCATTCGAGCGATCACACCTGGACTTCAGTTGCGTAGTTATCTTGAAGGCAAAGCAGACCTCACGCTTCCAACATTAAGAAGAATTCTCCGCTCTCACTATCAAGAGAAAAATGCAACAGAACTATACAAACAGCTCACTGAAGAGGCCCAGCGTGCTAAAGAAACGCTACAAAGCTTTCTCATTCGTGTTCTTGATCTGAGACCGAAAATTCTGTTTGCTTCACAAGAAGATGAGTCTGGTTTAAAATATGACCCGGCTTTAGTTCAAAACATGTTCCTCCATACCGTGTTGACTGGTTTACAGAATGACCATATTCAGAGTGACCTCCAGCCACTCCTGTCTGACCCCACAATTTCAGATGAAGTGTTGTTGGAGAGATTAAATGTTGCATGTTCCCATGAGACAGAAAGACAAAACAAACGGAAGTCCGAACGCAGTGTTGCTGTGCATGTCATACAGTTAAATTAATCAAAATATCAATCAAAACAGACAAAAGTTGACCTGATGTCGCAACTGCAAAGCTTAAGCAATGAGATAATGCAAATTAATGAAACAATCCAACAGCCCTCACCTGCTTCTCAGTGTTTTGCGGTCAGTAACAAGGCTCCAGTGATGACGACGACTCGTCAGCCACTACAAGATTTCTCACAAAGTTACCAGCCGGTAGCAGAGTGGAATAAAGAGCTGCCAAACCAAACATGGGGAATAAGTCACCCAACGCATGAACAACATCAGTATCCACTGCAGCTCCACCACCCTAAATCACAACAGAACTCAGTTTCGCAACAACAGTATATGACATCACAGCCTCACAGTCTGCAACCATGTTCAATGCCATTACAGCAGCCCCTGCTACATCCAACGTCAACACAGTATGCGAATCATCCATCACGATATGCAACCTCACAGCCTCGCCCACCACAGTTTAATACAGCGCCCCAACAGTATACAGCAACATCGCCACTACCACAATACCCTCAGCAGTTTCGACAGCCACGTCCCCCAAGGACAAGACAGTGCTTTTATTGCCAGCAAAGGGGACCAGAGGAACTATGCACCCATTGTTATTGTTGTGGTAGCAGTGAGCACTTTTCAGCAGGCTGCAGAACCAGAGGTGCAAGATTTCAAAGTAGAACGCCTTTAAACGGAAATGTGTTGCCTCCACGGGACAGGGAGTGACCCGAACTGCAAAAATGTCCCACCAACGTCCAAAGCAGCACTTTGAGAATGTAGAACAAGAGTTGTCTGAGTTGCCTCCACTTGATCACATTTTAACTGCTTCATGTCAAGTTAACAAATACTCACCTGTCACTTCTCTCGTCGGCAAACAATGTCTGGTAACCTGCTACTTACAAGGACACAAAACTGAGGCGTTATGGGACACAGGTTCTCAAGTATGTATTGTAGATGAACAATGGAGAGACAAGTACATACCTGAAGTGAAATTGAAGGACATTTCTGAGGCAACAGAAGCTCCAGATGGCTTGCAGCTTGTGGCAGCTAATGGGACCAGTATGCCTTATGTTGGATGGGTAGAGATAACTTTCAAATTGGCTTCCCCTGTTGATAGTGTAAAAGAGTTAGTCATTCCTGTCCTCATCTTAAAAGATCAAAGGTTATCCAAACCAATCATCGGCTACAATGTGATTGAACAAATGATGAGACAGAGTGAAGCAAGTGAAGAGAATGAAGTGAGTAAAGGACGTTTGCACAAGATTGTCAAGTATGCCTTCCCTGGCATGAAGAAAAATAAGATACAGACCTTCATTAATCTTGTGACTACTGAGAATCCGGGTGAATATTTGGTGAAAACAATGAAAGACCCTGTGAACATACCAAAACGCACAATTATGCAGATACAGTGTCAAGTTAAAATGCCATATATGAAGCAAGACACTGTTTTCTTGTTTGAACCACATGTAAACCCACAGTGTACAGATGGTCTGGAACCTCTGGAAACCCTAGTAACTCTTCAGAAAGGAAGGCGTCCAGTGGTCAAGATCAGCATACAGAACATCACAGACCTGATATCAGGCTTGCAGGGAAAACTGGCGATTTCACCATGATCAAGGCAAATCAGCTCCAAAAATACAGCGACATCACTGCCTCTAGAACGACCCCGTACCACCCGCAAGGAAATGGACAAGTAGAGAGATTCAATCGGATCATTCTGCAGATGCTCAAAACTCTCACAGAAAAACAGAAATTGAATTGGAAAGAGGAATTGAATAAGCTAGTGTTTGCCTACAATCATACTAATAGTGAAGTGACTGGATTCTTACCTTTCTACCTCATGTTCGGTCCCTCTCCAAGGCTTCCAGTTGATGCATTGTTTGGCCTCAATCCAAACAAAGGTTCCATCGACCACAGTGAATATGTGGAGAGGTGGACAAAGGGTATGCAAGAGGCTTATGAGATTGCCAGTGAGCATGCAAAGAAGTGTACTGAGAGAAACAAAAGAAATTATGACCAAAAAGTAAGATGTACTAGTTTATGTCCTGGCAGCAGAGTTCTTGTGAAAAATCTGGCTCAAAAAGGGGGTCCAGGAAAACTTTCGAAATTTCTGGGAGGATGAAGTCCACATTGTCATTTGCCAGGCTGCTGAAGATACTCCAATCTATGAAGTGAATCCAGAGCAGGGCAAAGGCAGATCGAGAGTGTTGCATCGTAATCACCTTCTCCCCTGTGATGACTTACCTCAGGTTACCACACAGACTCAAAATGCCACACTGAAGCAAAAGCACCAACAGAAAAGCACAGCTTTACCTGCCGAGAGAAGGGAGGAACATGAGCCAGAGAATGACAGTGAAAGTGATGAAGAGTACTATGTGCAAGTTGAACCCTATCAGTTCAGAACACAGCCGAATAGTCATAATCAGATGGAAAAGGAAACCACATCACACCCGTTACATACTAGTGAGAAATCATCAGCTCAGTCAGAACAAATGCTTGAGTTGACAGTGTTGCCACATCAAGCTGAACAGGAACAAGATGTAATAGAACATGTTGACTTACCTGCTGCAGAACACTGCTTACCTGAACAACACTTACCTGCTGGAGAACATCAGTTACCTGAACGACACTCACTTAGACAACACTTACCTGTCAAAGAACGACAACAACCAGAACATCACTCACCTGCACAGAGGAATCCTGCAGAGGAACCATCTAGAATCCAACAACGACGACCACCAAAGAGGTTCACATATGAACATTTTGGAACTCCTACATGCTACAGTGTACAAAATGCAAGAAATGACTTTAATCTACACCCCATGGACACCAAATATGAATTCTTAGGTACCAATGCAGATTCATTATTCTCAGCCCTCACTTATCTATTATCCAGCAAATTAAAGAACCCCAATGAACCTTCACTTGACCAGGTCTCAGGTGGCACTGCAGAACTGTACTGACAAACTGCATTGACATCATATTGACACTAACTGCCTAACTGATTGCACTTATCTGTTGCCAACAAAGGGACTGTGACACTCATAGAATGAACTGTTGTTGGGCCGAAAGAAAACATGGACTGTTTGAAGGCCTAGACAGATTAAATGGATTGTACACTTTGAAAGAACATGGACTGTTTAAAGGCCTAGACAAATTAAATGAACTGAATGTTCTGAAACTTTCATTGAAGCACCTCGGAGAACGGCTTGAAGTATTTGTTGCACTTGAACTTGACTGTTTCCTGTATGGACTTGATTCTTAATGAACATTCCCTTAGTGCCTTTATTCTGGGACTGTTGTTTGGGGCACTGGCTCATTGAACTTGAATTCAGAAAAGCTGATAATCAGCTAACAAGGACTTTCTGTAAAACAGGAACATGATGAGTGATTATTGAATGTATGTACTGAATGTAAAAAAAAAAAAAATGAAAATTGAGAATAAGTATTGAAAACCATGTGACCTGAAACCTTTACAAGTGTGAAGTGAATTGATATGGACTGGTTTAGGACTTTGAGTGTATTGATGTTGGGACGACATTTTATTTTGTTGGGGAGAGAGTGTGGGTGACCACCCTGCTGCGTAGCGTTTGTGTCATAAAAATATTCACTTATTTGTGTATATTTTGTTATGTATTTATGTATGTCTATTTTTATTTACATGTGTATATAAGTTTAATTGAAATTACTTTAATGTGTTATAATGAGTTTGCACTGGACAGTCCAGCTGCATTTTCCGAATTCCTGGTGGCAGTTGAGAGAGAGTAGAGTTACCGTGACAACTGCAGCGCATCCTCAGACAACAAAGAGGACCGCTTGGGCAACCACTAACTCTTGTCTCTGTCTCTCTCATTTATTATTAAGGTTAGTTAAATTTATTAAAATGTAATGCCAAACTACAGCTTACAATTTGTGTAATTGTGTAATTTTAATACCCGTTTCATAGAGAAGTTTATAAGAGTCGTTTGCGTACTACCTGTAATACTTACCTGAGTAGTTGATCTGAGATATTTATGAGTAAATCCAGATGTGTGGAAGATCTGCAACATTTCTGTATATATTATTATCTATTTATTTGTTTACTGTGATTTGATTTAAGTATTTATATGTGTTGATGACTACTGTGATTCAAAGTGTCTTAATGAAATACAATGTATATTAAAGACAACAAAGAGGACCGCTTGGGCAACCACTAACTCTTGTCTCTGTCTTTCTCATTTATTATTAAGAGAGTACTACATATATACAGTGGGTACGGAAAGTATTCAGACCCCCTTACATTTTTCACTCTTTGTTATATTGCAGCCATTTGCTAAAATCATTTAAGTTCATTTTTTTTCCTCATTAATGTACACACAGCACCCCATATTGACAGAAAAACACAGAATTGTTGACATTTTTGCAGATTTATTAAAAATGAAAAACTGAAATATCACATGGTCCTAAGTATTCAGACCCTTTGCTCAGTATTTAGTAGAAGCATCCTTTTGATCTAATACAGCCATAAGTCTTTTTGGGAAAGATGCAACAAGTTTTTCACACCTGGATTTGGGGATTCGGGGATTTTGCCATTCCTCCTTGCAGATCCTCTCCAGTTCTGTCAGGTTGGATGGTAAACGTTGGTGGACAGCCATTTTTAGGTCTCTCCAGAGATGCTCAATTGGGTTTAAGTCAGGGCTCTGGCTGGGCCATTCAAGAACAGTCACGGAGTTGTTGTGAAGCCACTCCTTCGTTATTTTAGCTGTGTGCTTAGGGTCATTGTCTTGTTGGAAGGTAAACCTTCGGCCCAGTCTGAGGTCCTGAGCACTCTGGAGAAGGTTTTCGTCCAGGATATCCCTGTACTTGGCCGCATTCATCTTCCCCTCGATTGCAACCAGTCGTCCTGTCCCTGCAGCTGAAAAACACCCCCACAGCATGATGCTGCCACCACCATGCTTCACTGTTGGGACTGTATTGGACAGGTGATGAGCAGTGCCTGGTTTTCTCCACACATACCGCTTAGAATTAAGGCTAAAAAGTTCTATCTTGGTCCCATCAGACCAGAGAATCTTATTTCTCACCATCTTGGAGTCCTTCAGGTGTTTTTTAGCAAACTCCATGCGGGCTTTCATGTGTCTTGCACTGAGGAGAGGCTTCCGTCGGGCCACTCTGCCATAAAGCCCCGACTGGTGGAGGGCTGCAGTGATGGTTGACTTTCTACAACTTTCTCTGGAGCTCAGCCACAGTGATCTTTGGGTTCTTCTTTACCTCTCTCACCAAGGCTCTTCTCCCCCGATAGCTCAGTTTGGCCGGACGGCCAGCTCTAGGAAGGGTTCTGGTAGTCCCGAATGTCTTCCATTTAAGGATTATGGAGGCCACTGTGCTCTTAGGAACCTTAAGTGCAGCAGAACATTTTTTTGTAACCTTGGCCAGATCTGTGCCTTGCCACAATTCTGTCTCTGAGCTCTTCAGGCAGTTCCTTTTGACCTCATGATTCTCATTTGCTCTGACATGCACTGTGTGGCTTTCCTAATCAAGTCCAATCAGTATAATCAAACACAGCTGGACTCAAATGAAGGTGTAGAACCATCTCAAGGATGATCAGAAGAAATGGACAGCACCTGAATTAAATATATGAGTGTCACAGCAAAGGGTCTGAATACTTAAAACAACTTTTGTTTTTCTTTTTTAATAAATCTGCAAAAATGTCAACAATTCTGTGTTTTTCTGTCAATATGGGGTGCTGTGTGTACATTAATGAGGGGAAAAAATTAACAAATGATTTTAGCAAATGGCTGTAATATAACAAAGAGTGAAAAATTTAATGGGGTCTGAATACTTTCCGTACCCACTGTATATAGAAAATGCTTATAAAGGCATACAATGAAGTTGGTAAGAACAAAATCATTGTAAACGTGGACATGGAGCAAAGTTCTGTGGAAATGGTCATATTAAAATGAATCTTGAGGGGGCAGACAGGAGTACAGCAGTGCACAGAAATTTTCCTTGAAAGCTCACTGGTGCATGTAAATTTTACAAATATGTATATTTACACATTGCAGTAATTGCATTTTTAAATACCCTATCAAATCAAAATTATACTTTGAGAACCAATACACCATGAAACTGTCCTCAACTCAGCTCAGCAGAAGAGTCTCCTGAACTAAAGTAGATTACATCATCTTTTGACTGGTTGCTTTCCATGGAAACACTGGGTTCAGGAGATTCTTTCTGATTTAGACTAAAACACAGAAGCAGTTAAACAGTATTCCATTATGCACAAACTTTCAAAGCTCTGAGGTAAACACTCTTAGAAATCTTTGTAGTGATTCATAGAATGGTGCATAGAATCATCACTTTTCATTGGCTAGTTTCAGGAAATTCTCTCTGAATTAGAGGAAGATTTTTCAGTTTAATTTCATTTACCATTAAAATTTATTTTGACCTTTCCCTCCTTCCCTCCTTATCTTTAAACACACATTACAGTGACAATGTTTACATGCAAAAAGTGGTTCATTCCAGATTTTTTGAACTCCCAAAATAAACTCCAAATGAACAACTGCCTGATTTTGTTTGAAATCAACATGTCACACTGGTTCGTTCTTCAATTCTTTGAACAAATTGGTATTTTTATCAATTTGCTCATACTGCAGAGGATAATATATCTACAGAACATACAGCAGAGTTCCTCTCATCGGTCCTGAAGTTTAGCTTGAGATCAACTGTATTCGCCTCAGTTCAAGCAGCATATGTGAATCAACCAACTTTTCCTCTTTTCTACAGCACGAAATAAACATGAATGAATATCAGATGTTAAAAAATCGGAACAATTCAATAAAACGAATATCTCATGTATAATCAATCAGTTAGTGTTAGTGTTTCGAAAATCGTCAATAAAATAGCTGTTTTGTGAAGTCATAACAGTCGTAACATAACATTTACCAGCAATATAACTTTGCCAACATTGTTTTATTATTTTCGGAAATAAAGTTAACCGCCATAGACTTCAGAAAGAATGAATGAAAGAAAGAAACTACTCACATTTTAGTTGTAATTAATTTCATTTAATGAAACTGTCTGGGCTTTTCTTTCGGCAAATTCATCTACAATATCCTTGGTATTTAATTTATGGCTTTGTGTATTCCCAATGGAAAGAATGGCTACTTTCGATAATCTTTTGATAAAAGTGAAATAAAATGAAAGAAAGAGAATTAAAATGGTGCAGGTGTCACTAAAGCTGTAATACAGTTGTGATAATCTTTTAAACTAGACAGCTACCAAACTCAAAGTTTTTTTTATTTTTATTATTATTATTAACTATTATTTTATTTGACCGTGGCAATGCAGCGCTTGCACATAGTTTTAGAAAATGACGCAGTTCTACCACAGTCCTTCAGGAATTTGCCTGCTGATTCTTATGTAGACGGTGTTCCGTGAGGTATAATTCATTTTGGTTATATTAAATGGGCAGTCTTTGGTCAGATTAATCTATTACTTGTGCCAAAGCAAAAGTTATACAGCATATTTATTGTGGTCACGAATTAAGAATACGTTCGTTTTAATTAAAAGGTTCCCTCGGTGGGCCCCCAATCTGCCCGGGCCCAGGTCCCCTCGGTAGAAAGCTCGATCGTGTTCCCCTCGGTAGAAATCGCGTTTCCCCCTTGGGGGGCCCCCCTCCATTTTTCATTACCAAAAGAGTACATACTTTAAGAGCGTAGTATAAGTAGGAACATTGGAACGCAGTCTCTTCTTCTGGATCAGTCAGAAAGTCATTCTTTCTCTTTCTGGAGGTCATGACATCAAAACACTGGATACCTGTTGAAATTGCACTTTTTTTTGTCACTTGAGAAATCAATCTGTTAAATATTTCTTTGTCACAACAGTGAGTATATAGCAATTATCTTCACACTTACAGACCAAATTCATTCACTTAGAGCAGTTTCGTTTTGTTTATCTGACAGACCAGATCTGCTGCCAGCCTGACAGTTGACCACAATATTCACTTGGGTTCTACAACACTAAAGGCAACAAGCAAGGAAACTTGATGACCAATTGTATGTATTTATGTTCCATTGCACCATTTATAGTGAGTGAGTTATGCCTAGGTTTTTTTTCACAATAGACAAAGTCGCATTCCAGAAACTGCACCCTTTTGTTTTCTTGGACAAGCTGCCAACCTCCACCCAATCTACTGAGACCATCACAACTTTAAAGTACACAATAATAATAAAATGAATCACTAAATCCTTATAATACGTGATCCAAGTCATACATTATGAAGTCTTTTCACGTTTATCGTATTAAAATACACAAAACAATTTCTGTTTCCAGAATTCTGTTTTTAAAAAGTGGACAATAATGATCTTCTTATATGTTTTAGATATAAGCTTTTAGAAATATACCTACATTGATTTGATTTATTTTTTGTACATTCCTAGTGACTTTGAACTGAATCAAATATGACCAAAAAACCTGTGAATCAGCTTTGTAAACAGAAGGAAATAATTTAATTAATTATGATACTTACTGAGTTTTACTCTCTGAATGTGGTTTGTATTCCTCTCATGAGTGAATGGACTTGACTGGAACTGTCTAAAGACTTTACAACAATCAAACAACCATAAAAGAGGGAGGCGCAAAGCTGTACGAGCTCTCAAACCACAACCTGTTAATTTCTGACATTACCTCGAGCAAATCATAGCTCACTACACATTAATGCTAATAAAATATCATGAATGTCATTAACTACACTACCTTATGCTTAAGAGAATACAGAATATACCATTTATATAATTTATATAGTATTTCACAGAAGTGAGTACACCCCTCACATTTTTATAAATATTTTATTATATCTTTTCATGTGACAACACTGAAGAAATGACACTTTGCTACAATGTAAAGTAGTGAGTGTACAGTGTGTATAACAGTGTAAATTTGCTGTCCCCTCAAAATAACTCGACACACAGCCATTAATGTCTAAACCGCTGGCCACAAAAGTGAATACAGCCCTAAGTGAAAATGTCCAAATTGGGCCCAATTAGCCATTTTCTCTCCACGGTGTCATGTGACTCGTTAGTGTTACAAGGTCTCAGGTGTGAATGGGGAGCAGGTGTGTTAAATTTGGTGTTATCGCTCACTTTCTCATACTGGTCACTGGAAGTTCAACATGGAACCTCATGGCAAAGAACTCTCTGAGGATCTGAAAAAAAGAATGGTTGCTCTACATAAAGATGGCGTAAGCTATAAGAAGATTGCCAAGACCCTGAAACTGAGCCGCAGCACGGTGGCCAAGACCATACAGCGGTTCAACAGACCATACGGCCTTGCCATGGTCGACCAAAGAAGTTGAGTGCACGTGCTCAGCATCATATCCAGAGGTTGTGTTTGGGAAATAGACGGATGAGTGCTGCCATCATTGCTGCAGAGGTTGAAGGGGTGGGGGGTCAGCCTGTCAGTGCTCAGACCATACGCCGCACACGGCATCAAATTGGTCTGCATGGCTGTCGTCCCAGAAGGAAGCCTCTTCTAAAGATGATGCACAAGAAAGCCCGTAAACAGTTTGCTGAAGACAAGCAGACTAAGGACATGGATTACTGGAACCATGTCCTGTGGTCTGATGAGACCAAGATAAACTTATTTGGTTCAGATGGTGTCAAGCGTGTGTGGCGGCAACCAGGCGTGGAGTACAAAGACAAGTGTGTCTTGCCTACAGTCAAGCATGGTGGTGGGAGTGTCATGGTCTGGGGCTGCATGAGTGCTGCCGGCACTGGGGAACTTCAGTTCATTGAGGGAACCATGAATGCCAACATGTACTGTGACATACTGAAGCAGAGCATGATCCCCTTCCTTCTATTCCAACATGATAACGACCCCAAACACACCTCCTTTACGCTTAAGGAAGATTAAGGATAAGAGTCCAACACCGTGGTATAATGAGCACACCCGCGCCCTAAAGAGAGCAGCCCGGAAAATGGAGCGCAGCTGGAGGAAAACTAAATTAGAGGTATTTCGTTTAGCTTGGCGGGAAAGTACCCTATCCTACAGAAAAGCATTAAAAACTGCTAGATCTGATTACTTTTCGTCTCTTCTAGAAGAAAACAAACATAACCCTCGGTATTTATTCAATACAGTAACTAAATTAACGAAAAATCAAGCATCAACAGGTGTTGGCATTTCCCAAGAGCATAGCAGTAATGACTTTATGAACTACTTCACTTCCAAGATCGATACTATCAGAGATAAAATTGTATCCTTGCAGCCGTCAGCTACAGTATCGCATCAGATAGCGCACTATAGATCCCCTGAGGAACAATTTCATTCATTCTCTACTGTGGGAGAGGAAGAATTGTATAAACTTGTTAAATCATCTAAACCAACAACATGTATGTTAGACCCGATTCCATCTAAACTTCTAAAAGAGCTGCTTCCAGAAGTCTTAGATCCTCTTTTGGCTATTATTAATTCATCGTTGTCATTAGGATATGTCCCCAAAACCTTCAAATTGGCTGTTATTAAGCCTCTCATTAAAAAACCACAACTTGACCCCAAAGATCTAGTTAATTACAGACCGATCTCAAATCTCCCTTTTCTGTCAAAGATACTAGAAAGGTAGTATCCTCACAATTATATTCCTTCCTAGAGAAAAATGATATCTGTGAGGAATTCCAGTCAGGATTTAGATCGTATCATAGTACTGAGACTGCTCTCATTAGAGTTACAAATGACCTGCTTCTATCATCTGATCGTGGTTGTATCTCTTTATTAGTTCTACTGGATCTTAGCGCTGCGTTCGACACTATCGACCACAACATTCTTTTGAATAGACTAGAAAACTTTGTTGGCATTAGTGGAAGTGCCTTAGCATGGTTCAAATCGTACTTATCTGACCGCCATCAGTTCGTAGCAGTGAATGAAGAGGTATCATATCGATCACAAGTGCAGTATGGAGTACCTCAAGGCTCAGTACTAGGGCCGTTACTTTTCACGCTTTATATGTTACCCTTGGGAGATATTATTAGGAGACATGGTGTTAGCTTTCACTGTTATGCTGATGATACTCAGCTCTATATTTCTTCGGCCCGGTGAAACACACCAAATTGAGAAACTAACGGAATGCATAGTCGATATAAAAACTGGATGACAAATAATTTTTACTGCTAAATTCTGAAAAACAGAGGTGTTAATTATCGGACCTAAAACCCCACATGTAATAACCTAGAATATTATCTAACACTTGACGGCTGCTCTGTCAATTCTTCTTCATCAGTCAGGAACCTAGGTGTGCTGTTCGATAGCAATCTGTCATTTGAAAGCCATGTTTCTAGCATCTGTAAAACTGCATTTTTCATCTCAAAAGCATATCTAAATTGCGACCAATGCTCTCAACGTCAAATGCAGAAATGTTAATTCATGCGTTTATGACCTCAAGGCTAGACTATTGTAATGCTTTATTAGGTGGTTGTTCTGCACGCTTGATCAACAAACTACAGTTAGTCCAAAATGCAGCAGCTAGAGTCCTTACTAGAACCAGGAAATATGACCATATTAGCCCGGTTCTGTCAACACTGCACTGGCTCCCTATCAAGCATCGGATAGATTTTAAAATCTTGTTAATTACTTATAAAGCCCTGAATGGTTTAGCTCCTCAGTACTTGAGCGAGCTCTTATCGCATTATAGTCCTCCACGTCCGCTGCGTTCTCAAAACTCTGGCCGTTTGATAATACCTAGAATATCAAAATCGACTGCGGCGGCAGATCCTATTCCTATTTAGCACCCAAACTCTGGAACAGTCTACCTAACACTGTTCGGGAGGCAGACACACTCTGTCAGTTTAAATCTAGATTAAAGACCCATCTTTTAGCCTGGCTTACACATAACGCACACGCTTCTATTATTCAAATCCGTTAAAGGATTGTTAGGCTGCATTAATTAGATCAACCGGAACCGAACACTCCCCATAACACACGATGTACTCGTTACATCGTCAGTTGAATGGCATCTACGCTAATATTTGTTTGTTTCTTTCCTAGTCTGTTTCTCAGTCCGTATCCGATCAGATGGTGGATCAGCACCAAGAGATGATGTCTACAGCCCTGATCGTCAGCGGAGACCAGGACACCCAGATGACCCCAGAGATATATCCCTAGATATATCAACCAAAAATAACAAAATAACTAAAATATAATAAAATACCTAACTACATAATACTACTATTGTTAGAAATTGCAACAAAATTAAAATAGAAATATAAACTTTTGAACTGCGGGTTTCGTCTGGTCAGAGGAGAACTGGCCCCCCGACTGAGCCTGGTTTCTCCCAAGGTTTTTTTTCTCCATTCTGTCACAGAGGGAGTTTTGGTTCCTTGCCGCTGTCGCCTCTGGCTTGCTCAGTTGGGGACACTTAATTTCTAGCGATTATCGCCGATTTGATTGCACAGCTACTATTTAAACTAAACTGAGCTAGACAATGACATCTCTGAATTCAATAATGAAATGCCTTTAACTGAAAATTGAGTGTTTAATCTTATCATTATACATTACTGACACTCTATCCTCCAATTTGATACTGTTAAGTGCTTTGACACAATCTGCATTGTAAAAGCGCTATATAAATAAAGGTGACTTGACTTGACTTGACCTCCAAGACGACCACTGCCTTGCTAAAGAAGCTGAGGGTAAAGGTGATGGACTGGCCAAGCATGAGCATCTGTGGGGCATCCTCAAACGGAAGGTGGAGGAGTGCAAGGTCTCTAACATCCACCAGCTCCGTGATGTCGTCATGTACCCCTTTTCCACCAAGGCAGTTCCAGTGCTAGTTCGGAGCCAGAGCCTAGTTTCAAAACGGTTCTTTGTCTTTTGACACCCAAAGCACCAGCTCCGAACCAGGAAAAGCGGTTCGTAAGTAACACTAAAACACTGCTGGGCTAGAAGGAAGAACCGCTTGCGTCAGGAGCTATGGGCGGGGTTACCGTGACCAACAAGACGACAGAAACTTTGGGCCGCCATATTTGAAATAGCAGCTAAACACGAACACGCTGGATTCGCCATGTTTGGATGCTGATGTAGGTTCGCAAAGCCATGAACATCAGTAGCAACACAACGTCCGCCAAACCGTTGATAGTTTGTTTAGGCTTGTTCAGGATGGATCGACACTGCGCAGACCATTCGGTGCGAAGCATCGGGGTGCTGCAGGAGCGACTGTAAAGCAGACGGCTTTTTATGCTTTTGGATCGCTCTCGCAGTGCTTTAGTGTGTTGTGTGCTGATCGATCTGTCTGTGTGGCGCTGATGCACCTCGAACAAGTCTGCTGTGTTTGGCGCTGCCGCGGTTGCGCTAGTGATACAAAACATGAAGCGTATTGTGACGTAAGACCTGTCTCTGTATTGGCTCTCTAGCCTGTGGAAAAGCAACCGGTTCTTAACGGGCACGCCAATCAAACAAACTAAGAACCGGCAATAGCACTGGCTCTGAACTAGCACCTGGTTCCTGCTGGTGGAAAGGGGGTAATGGAGGAGTGGAAGAGGACTCCAGTGGCAACCTGTGAAGCTCTGGTGAACTCCATGCCCAAGAGGGTTGAGGCAGTGCTGGAAAATAATGTTGGCCACACAAAATATTGACACTTTGGGCCCAATTTGGACATTTTCACTTAGGGGTGTACTCACTTTTGTGGCCAGCGGTTTAGACATTAATGGCGGCATTTTTTCATGACACGTGGGGGGCGGCACAAGCACTTGGAAAAAAAAAAAATCATCTGCGCCGCTAAGCGGTTTTCTATTATCTATCATATTATCTATCATATAACTGTGCGGGGAATTGGCAAATTGGCGCCCCTGCTTGTTGAGAAGGTACCGAGCACAGAAGCTGTGTGAGAAGTGGAAAGGGGAGGGGGTGCGGCCGCAGGGGACAGTTCACCTCTCCCAAATTAGTGGGACAAGTGGGCTAAAGTCAGTCACACCCAGTGGCGCGGGAAGTGGGGGTGCTGTAGCACCCCCTGTTTTTTTTTTATGTGGGCAACTGTTTAATTGTTGGGAATATAAAAAATAAAAAAAATCGGAGTGTCTATTTAAGTGCAAATAGCTATGTTGCTGGCAGAGGGCTTTTGTCCCAATAAGGTGGCATCCATTTAATAATTAGAAATAAAATTAAAAAATTACACTCAATAAGTTATTGCATACTATTTTATAATGTATTACAATGCAGAAGTGCAGATAATTACCACTATTTTTGCAATAAGTAATGTTTTTCTCTAATAATGTTTTTCGCCATGTTTTTATTTTATTTTAACATAGAATAAATAGAATCTAAAGCTATTTGCACTGTGGTTTAGTCTTGACTTCTGGTCGTGAGTGACAGTGTTGGGGGAAATCTGTTGAGTGCCAAATAAACACAGAGTGTTTATTATGTATATAGAGTATATTTATTTAAGTTCTGATAACTTATACTGTTTTGTACAGAATTGTGTTTTTCATGTTGAAGGATTTGTGCAATTGAGAAATATAAGCTTGTCTTACACTTATATTGTTATAGTAAAACTGTTTGTGCAAAATTTTTTAGCAAAAAAACCTACAATTTTTTTAATTCTCGGATGGGGGCGCTCAGAGGGGTCTCGCCCGGGGAGTTATTCAATGTAGAACCGCCACTGCATGCCATTGTGACCATTAAGCAACACTGAACTGTAAACGTGAAAGTTATATTTCAAGTAAATATTTAGTGTGAAAAATGTTTGGGAATCCCTGCAATACATGAACAAACATTAATAAATATGAAAACAACAATGACATTTAAAAAAAAGAAAAATTGTCCTGACTTCCATAATCAACATGATGATGATGTAATGTTTCATAATGTAGCCTACATCATATACATCACAGGGTGAAGTCCCGATCTGAATCAAATGATTCACGCTTTGAAGGCCCGATCTGAATGAAATAATTCACATACACGCTTTGAAGTCCCGATCTGAAAATGATTCAAGATACACCATTTGAAGTCCAGATCTATATAAAAAGATTCACGCTTTGAAGGCCCGATCTGAATCAAATAATTCGCGATACACATTTTCAAAATAACCCACTTGTGCCGTTACCCTGGCAACACTGGTTCGCTGAAAAGTAATTACTTTTGCTGGGGCTTTGCAGCAAGCTTCAGCGTATTGCATGTATTTGAACGCAGCTCTTCAGCTGCGCTGACGGCGCGCGCGCTGCTGCTGCGGGACTCTAAACACCGTCGAGCCGCTCTTCACAGTCGCAGCACGGTCTCGTGTTGTTTCCACCAGCGCGACAATTTTTTTTCATCACTAATTGATGGATGTCTAAAATATAAAAATAAAGAGAAGCCTAAAACAGGCCCGGCCCGCGTCTGAACTATGCCGTGAAAATTGGCCCGATCGAAGCCCAGGGAATGCAGGGCTCTAGCGTTCCCCTCGGTAGAAATCACGTTTCCCCCTGACATTGTATCAAATTAACTATTTTGGACCAACTGCCTCACGGGCCGGATGAAATCTCCTGGCGGGCCGTAGTTTGCCCACCTCTGCTTTAGCTCCTGCCCTCTTTCGTCATTCTGGGCAGCATTGATGCAGGAATATCCTGAACTCTGTGACATCTTGAAGATTCTCCTTCCTTTCGCGTCCACATATTTGTGTGAGGCAGGATTCTCAAAAATGACTGCACTCAAAACGAAATACCGCAATTGTGCACAAATCGAGGATGATTTGAGGCTATGTTTATCAAACATTGAGCCAAGAATTGAGGATCTTTGCAAGGCAAAGCAGGCTCAGGTCTCACATTAACATCACCTACCTGCAAGCTTCTGTAAAAAATGCAGATGATGCCTACTATTAGGCCTAGTAATAATAACAATAATAAAGCATAAATTAATATCAGAGGTCTGGTGCCAATTCCCAATTATAGCAATAGCCTAGTAATGATAATAGGCCTATACTGATGATAATAATAATAATAACAACAACAACAACAACAACAAAGCATGTAACCTCATATAATTATATAGCAATAGCCTAGTAATGATTATAGGCTTACTACTACTCATAATAATAATAATAATAATGTCTGCAAGCTCACATTAGAAGTCTGGTGCTACTGCCAATTATAACAATAGCCTAGTAATGATAATAGGCCTACCTACGGCTACTGATGATAATAATAATAATAATAATAATGTGGGCCTAAAAATAATAGCCTAGGACTATCTATCCATCTATCTATCTATGCAAGGTGGTGTGGGGTGGGGGCTGGGGCCCAGCTTGCAAAAGGTTGAGAACCCCTGCTCTACAGTATGCGGGCCAGATCTGGGCCACGTCAATAAATAAGAGTCATTTTACAGGGCGTGGGCCGCATCTGGGCCAGAGGAAATTGTTTGAGTCGGTTTTCAGTGTGTGTGCCAGTTTCGGGCCGGGGACCCAGCCAGAACTGGGCCAGAAGCTAAGCAAGGATGTGGCCCAGAGATGGGCCAGACAAATTTTGCTATCTGGGATGCGTTAACGTTGACACCCCTAAAAAAAATCCATAAAAATGTAATATGATTATAAGCATTATAAAATGTAGTATACTGTAATTATGAGTAGGGTACGGGGCTAAAGGCGCCCCGGGGTAAAAGACGCCTTTGATATTATTTTCATCTAAACCATTAGATGGCACAAAAACAACCTGTCCTCCAACCAATACGCCCGTATAGGTCGTTTGTCCAAATCCCTGAAATACGACCCATCAGAGCGTATGCTACAATTGCGCCCCTATCGGCAACAGGACATTTTCATATTAATGTTTTGTACTCTTTTATCTGCGTTATAGTTCGGGTTTCGTGTAGCTCGGTTGGTAGAGCATTGCGTTATATGATGATATGTAATTATGCGATCATGGGTTCGATCCCAGAGAAAGCACGCGCTCATAAAATGTGCACTAAAAATCATGATTTTGCATGATTCCTGTAAGGGGTAGGTTTAGGGGTAGGGTTAGGTGTGGTCATTCGTACGAATTAGCCACCTAGTAAAATATGTACGAATACTGTGAGATCGGTGTAAAAAGTCCACATATTGCATTTAAATAAACACGCATTTTGATTGGTAATGACAGTCATACGTAATTTCATGACGACAGACGCACCACGAGACTGACATTATTTTTACGCGCGCTAGAGGGCGCTTAACTTTAAAATGTAAATATAGGTCGTAATAAGGGCTTGCACAAACGACCTATAGGGTCGTTTTTTGTTGGTGGCGTAGCACTTTCCAAAACATCCGCTTTTCAAGATGCATGTGTTTATTTATCTGATCTTTGACACGATCGCGCGCAGCAGTGCAAGTTGATTCTACTTGATCTAATGCTTTTTAAAATGTTGCAGATTTAAGTAGCAAATGAGAATCGCTAACATTAATGCATACATTTTGAGACAAAGGTCTCATAATTTTCAGTTTTGTTTAAGATAATTAAAGCAACAGTTTTTAAATAACGAAAGAATGTGTAAAATATGGTATTTGGGGTAATAAGCGCCCCTGCTGTTGGGACTTTTCCATTTGTTGACATTGCATGGTTAGATTCAGATGGTGGCCATAATCATATATTATGTTGGGTGTCCATATTAGTTTAGAATGAAACATGAAATAAATTAATAATTTATAATAAATTATTATAAAAATGATAATGAAATATCATTTGTTGTTACTACTGTAAATATATTCAATTGTTATTGGATCTCCTTCTTCAATAATTTCAGAATCTTTACTTATTAAAATGATTTTGTTTCTGTATTTTAAAATATATTTTTTATATTAACATATTTTAATGACAGTATATTTATTGAACAAAAATTAAGTCTTTTATTTTTCAAAATAAGCAGAAAATGCTGGATGCACCCGTCCCATCCAGCATTTTTGTGTGAACTGTTCCTTTAAAAATCCGAACGTAACTCATAAACAGAACGGGTCCCTTTAAATCGTCCGTAGAGTGGAGCAGGTGGGCGTTCCCCTGCGCAACTGCAACTCAGCGCAGTCACTTTTTACAGATATTTACGGCTCGTTCTCGACGTTTTAGTGAAATGCTGCAGCTGAATGACAGCATAGACCCTGAGAGCCCGGGTGCGGCTGTTTTACACCCGGCGGACTGTGATGATGGGCTGGATTTGGCCCGAGCTGGAGCTTCGGTGGCCTGCTGTACTCCGCTACAGACCCTCACGCCTTTCCATGTCCACAACCCGACCATGCGAGCCAAAGTCAAGGATTATTTCGTCTTTAGGGTGAGTAAGTAAACCAGTATTTGCTACAACACGTCCGGACTCGGTAGTCAAGGTTGCAATATGTGTAAAATTGTTTTCATCTTAGTGTGTTGACTAGATGGGGTTGTATGTCAAAACCTAAGAAGCTGCCTACCTAGACAGCACTGATTGATCATCATAGGCACCTTGATCGCGTTCATCTGAGCGCAGTGACATGGATCAAGAGACGTTAACGTTTAATTGATTTTTTTTTTAAGTTGACACGCAAGAACGGATCCTATGTGAATGCCTGTGTTGCCTGAAAATGCTTTCTACAAAGGGTGCTCACCAGGTTTTGTGACACGGCCATTGATTTGTGCCCGTTAGCTGGAATGAAATGCAGTCAGAACGCAATACATGTTGTAACCTTGTAACATTAATTCTGAAACACTAACTAGAATTAGGAAACCCAATTAACAGTTCAAGTCATCAATGTGACATAAAGTTTATTGTTTTTACCAAAAAGAGGCAAGGACAGTATCAGGCATGTTCAGAATGCAATTCTAATATGTAGCTTGCTCTATGTACTACTGCCTACTACAGTTTTAAAATAGTATACAGTGATAAACATTTGACACAGATTCAAATTATTTTGCATTTATGGGGCATATTTATTTTAAATTTGCGTTATTATTGTATTGTAAATTTAGAATACATTTTAATACATTTGATGCATCATGATTTCTGCATGTTTGTACACACATAGATTATACACTCAAATCTGTATACAGTGGCATTCGAAAGCTTGGGAACCCCATGCAGAATCTGTGAAAATGTGAATAATTTTAACAAAATAAGAGTGATCATACAAAATGCATGCTATTTTTTTTTTATTTAGTACTGTCCACAAGACAAAAAAAAAAAAGGTTGAAATTATTAAAATAACCTCCTTCAAAAGTTTGTGAACCCTTGGTTCTTAATACTGTGTGTGGTTACCTGGATGATCCTGTTTTGACTGTTTTTTGTTTTGTGATGGTTGTTCATGAGTCCCTTGTTTGTTCTGAACAGTTAAACTGAGCTCTGTTCTTCAGAAAAATCCTCCATGTCCTGCAGACTCTTCAGTTTTCCAGCATCTTTTGCATATTTGAACCCTTTCCAGCAGTGACTGTATGATTTTGAGATCCATCTTTTCACACTGAGGACAATTGAGGGACTCAAACACAACTATTAAAAAATGTTCAAATGTTCACTGATGCTCCAGAAGGAAACATGATGCATTAAGAGCCGGGGGGTGAAAACTTTTGAACAGGATGAAGTGTCCAAATATTTCAAATTTTGTTGAAATATCATTTGTTTTCCCCATTTAGTACTGCCCTTCGGAAGCAACAGAAGATACTTGCATGTTTCCCGGAAGACAAATTAAGTACAATTTACCTTGATCTTCAAATTCCAAAAGTTTTCCCCCCTCCGGCTCTGTACGTCTGATTGATGAATGAGACTCATGCAGTGGCGTACGTTATAAACAGTAGGATTAGTGTGGTATCATGCTTTTGTGTTTGATCTTGTGTTTTTAGCTGTGGTTTTCAACCTGGGGGCCTCAGCAAACTTCTAAGGGGCCCTCAAGATGACTTAAAAATATTTAAAATAAGACAAAACAAGCAGCAAAATTAGGAAATTTCTCAGTTTAATTCACCACTCAACAACTTTTTTTTTTTTTTTTTTTTTCTTTAACGAACCAGGATTCCCAATATCTTGGAAAGACTTAATACAATATACGAGGTATCCTAAGTATAAAGGTGTGTTTTCTTGACCTGAAAGGTAATATAAATGAATAAAATCTTATAGTTTTATGGGAAATTTTATAAGTTTTGAATGTACGTTTTTCTAGTTATGCCAAAATATTTTACCATAATGAAATTGTGAATAAAAAATGTTTTTAAAAATCCTTTGATGCTTATCCTGTAAATCACAAACACCTGGACAAGTCATGGGGCCTCCAGATGACCTTGGAGTCAAAAAGTTGAGAACCACTGGCTTAAGGATTTTAACTACACAGTAGACATAAGTTGTATCTATCTATCTATCTATCTATCTATCTATCTATCTATCTATCTAATCTATTTATTTTGACATCCATTTGCTGTAATTTCAAGCATCTAGGCCTAAATAAGCTGCTCTTTTTGTTCTGGTCTCAGCCAGGAACGATAGAGCAGGCGGTCAATGATATCCGCACGGTCGCCTTGCCTTCAGAAGATGGAGAAGTTCTTAGCGTGTGGCTGCTAGCAGAGTGAGTCTATTGCCACCCTTTTATAGTACAATATAATTTTTACGTTTATTGCATGCATTTTTAAATGAACAGACGGGCCTTATGTGGATCTCGATTGCAACCTTTACACAAAAATATACCATGGTATGGGAGAACTATGATATCCTTTTGAAGTACTTTGTACCATGTGAATGTAGTATCTGTCAGTACATCAAAGTACTGTGATATTAACATCTGATAACTTCACTATACCGCTTCTGTACGTTATGCAGCAGAATTTGACATTTGTCTGTTCAGCCAGATTCATGTGCTCTTTATATTTTACCACAGAATTGATCACTGGAACAATGAAAAAGAGAGACTGGTACTTATAACTGAGAGGTAAGAAAGTAAACCATCATTGAGAATTGTGTTTAATACATTAGTATCAGGAATCCGGTTCTGAATGAGCTGCTGGTTTGTTACAGGTCTTTGCTGGTGTGCAAATATGACTTCATAAACCTCCAGTGTCAGCAGGTCATCAGAATTTCCCTGAGCGCTGTGGACACGATCTCAGTCGGCGAGTTTGAGTTCCCCCCAAAATCCCTCAACAAGTAAGACACTTCATTCTGTTGATGTGACACTGTAATTATATGTCATTTCATGACAAATGTCTAATAGTTTTCTCCACACATTGTTAAGAACCCAAACATGTTCATTTGTACATTATATAACAGACATTGAGGTCTAGGGTGTGTGTTTGTGTGTGTGAAGGAGAGAGGGAACCGGGATCCGTGTCCAGTGGGATAAGCAACCAAGACCTTCGTTCATAAATCGCTGGAACCCCTGGTCCACTGACATACCCTACGCCACCTTCACCAAACACCCCATGGCACACGCCGATGAAAAGGTGGCCTCCCTCTGCCAGGTGACTGTGCTTCCTACTAGTGTTTGATTCATATTGATTTTTTTTACTCATCTTCTGCGGTATGGACACCAGCTGCATTCCCACTTTCTCTTCTCTCTGACACACATAACAATATAGTGTTTCAGAGTACAGTGTTTTCTAGAAATGTAAAAAATGTGGTTGTTCTCAAATCAAAATTGGGAATATCTGATTAAATGTATTGTATTTGTCTATTGAAATCTTTTTACATCAACCTGACCAGGGACAACAGATGAAAATTTGCCATCCTGGCTAACATTTTATATCGAGTTCATGCAGTTTAAAGTGTATTTTCCACGATTAAAATTAATAATAGACGAATTAATGTGCGCACAAACGGTTTATGATCTGGTGTTTGTTGCGTCACAGATCGGCTTGGTTTACAGAAACTGCATGTGCATGTGCTGCGAGGTTAGGCTGCCACTTACACTTTTTCACATTTTCCATCATTTTTGTGGATTTGAAGCTTCTTTGCAGTTTTCCTCCAAAATAAATGCTCAAGATTTTAACTTTAGCAAGAGAAGAAATACGTAAGACGTAAAGTAAAAATGAATATATTAATTAATAAAATATCATGCAGTACTATTTATATCTATTATTATTATTATTATCTAACTCCGAGAGGTAGCAGGCCTGAGGAATCTTGATTGACAAGACAATACTTTGTATAAGGTCAAAATTAAATGAACTTCTCTTACTGTTCAAATTTTATGCTTTTATTATGGCATATTTTTGAAAAAGGATCAAAATCTGTATATTTTTTAAGGTATTGTATCAAATTTAGAAATTCCATTATCAAGACAACACTACGTAATACAAAAATCAATTTTAAAATCTTTCAACAAAATGCTAAAGAAAAAAACAACTCGAGATGAAATTCTTGAATGAATGATTGAATAACTTAAATAACTTTCACAATTCTCGAAACAAAAATTCCAGCAGTGCTTGACTGTCAAATAAGCAATCCAAGACTGCAGGTTCTGCCCTAAAAGACATCTCGATCTCAGACAAGAAAATCATTCAGTTTGCTATGTACATAGGAAGACAAATAAAAATGTCATTCTGTTCTCCGTTGAAGCTTGAGAATTTCAAGACGCAGCTTGTCCAGGCTGTGAAAAAAGCCCATAAAGACTTCCCCATCCCGGGACGAGCCAATGGCGTGCTGATACTGGAGCGGCCGCTCCTGATCGAGACTTACCTGGGCATCATGTCCTTCATCAACAATGAAGCCAAACTGGGCTACGCCATGACAAGGGGAAAAATCGGCTTTTAACTCCTGAATTCTCCCTCCATCTCTCTCATCCGCCAGTCAAGTGCTGTTTTTGAGTGATACTGCTACACTTGAGTATGCTACTTGTTTTGTTGTTTGGATAGCGTGTGAAATGTGCCAGGCAGTGAGACACTGCAACAGGATGTGCCTGGATGAAGCCCTCTTCCTCTATTCACGTGTAGTAAAACAAAAAGCCTTTCTAATGCGGTTGAATGGTTTGAAGAAGCAGTTTGTTTGTGTTACTGGCATGCTTTATTGTCCATTGAATATTTTTAACAAAAATTGTGGCAGTCGACTAGTTTGTAGGTTGACTGAATGACTTAAGGAAGCCCTTTTCAGATGGCTTAGGGTTTACCTGACCCTGCTCTGCTGATTTTCTTAGGGGCCGCTCACACAGAATGTGTCTAAAAACGCGAGACGCAGCGCTCAGGAATGGTTTTTTAAAAAGTGCAGTGCCGAATGCCTCCTCTGCCATGTTGCCGTCAAATATAACACGCCAGCTTGCTACCGTAAACAAAAGCTTGCAACGCTTGCTCCGCCTCCAGTGTCTTCTGATTGGTCCACTCTTTGGAGCTTTCATTGACGAGCTGCGCTGCATGTTAAAGTTGAAATTCTTTTAGTCTTAAAATCGTGGAGCTCATGTGCGAGACACTGCAAAAGATGTGATTCGCGAGGGCAACGATCATAGAAAAAAACAATAGAAAGGTAGTGCACTGGAATGGAAAAATGCATACTGTGTGAACGGCCTTTAGTGGAACAAAACACAGGCGTTTCGAGAGACATTTTTTAAAGTTTAACTGTTTTGTAACCTGAATGCAAAAACTTAACAACTCAATACTCATGGCAGGATGCTCAAACAAGCAAATAAACAAACAAACAAATAAATAAATGCACAAGAAGCATCGCAACGACCGTAGACATCCGTTTGTGTATGGCTGTAGCCACAGAGCTTTAACGGGATTGATTTTTTTTTTTTTTTTAAAAAGCTTCCATTTTACCACGTCAACATCAAACAGCTAAAGAATAGGTTGTTCAGTCCTGAAATGGGGAGATTTGTCTGCTAGATTTAAACAAAAGTACATGTTCAAGATGCACTGAATCCCATGAAATGCATTTAATGTTTGTATAGCTAATAAAGAAATATAACCTAGTCGCTACTTAAGGAAATAATTTTAGTACAAAATGTGATGTTAATCAATTTAGTTGCATTCAGAACATTTACGATTTCTGGTAAAGTTGCGATGAAAATCAGGCCAGATTTTTTAATCTGTATTTTGATGTATATCTGAGTGTAACGTATTAATGAAAAAAAAAAAAAAAAGTAGGGCTTGAATTTGGTTCTATGCATGGTTTGTTGATTGTATTTGGAGGTGTTTGCAGGGACGGGTTAAAGTGCACTAGATGATCGGAGATGTCCTGCATACGTCACCTGTTAGAAGTCTGCTGTCTCAATGGTAGATTTGCTAATGACATTTTGATGACAATACAAGCTTAAAAACAATAATAATAATAATAATAATAATAATAATAATAATAAACGTATGCTTCAGATGATTTATTCACAATACAATCTATAACATGCATTTGAAAAATAGATTTCCATTTCATACCAACTTTAAATACCAGTGGAGTTTAGAGATTCGTCTATTTTTAAAACGGCTTCATTCATGAAACGCAACCAGAACAAATGTTTGTGAATTTTTCACCTGAATGTAAATTTCCATATTTAATTCAGTGTTCACAATTGATCGCAAAACAAAATGCGTACATATATGGTAACACTTTACAATAAGGTTCATTAGGAAACATGAACGAAGAATGAACAATACTTCCACAGCATTTATTAATCTTAGTTAATGTTAATTTCAGCATTTACTAATGCATTTAAAATCACAAGTTGTTTGTTAACATTAGTTAATGCACTGTGAACTAACATGAATAACCAACGAACAACTGTATTTTTATTAACTAACATTAGCCAAGATTAATAAATAGTGTAATAAATGCATTGTTCAGTGTTTGTTCATATTAATTAATACATTAACTAATGTTAACAAATGACACCTTATTGTAAAGTGTCCCCCATGAATGAGGTCCAATGTGGCTAAAAAGCTTTGAAAACTTGTCAGAGAAAAACTGCATGCCTTCTGAACAGCACTACTAACAAATGACAACTTAGGCTTACATTATATAAAATGTATTCATTTGACTCTTTACTGCAGTGAAACTCTCTGAATAAAGTTAATTTGGACTGAAGATGCTAATTAAGATTTTGCTTTAGTACTTTGGTATTGCTGACGTATATCATCTCTAATAATTTTAGATTTATTTAGATCTAGACCCATGAGTCCTTTAAATTCATATTCAATACCATCTGCTCTGTCGTCTTTGCAAAATGTAACACTTTTGCATATAAAGAAAATAAAGCTCAATTCTAAACTTATATGAGGTCAAATTGCAATTATCAGTGTGTGAAATAAATGTTACAATGTAATACAGAACCGTATCGATAGCATTATTTTTAGATATAACACTGGCTTAGGTAACACACCAAAAAAACCACAGTATGATAGACAGAGGACATGTATTCTCAAGTGCGTCCACAGGAAGCACCTGCCTGACATGTATTTTCACACTCTGTTCATATTTCAAAATGAATTTCAGGTCTTCTTGTGGCTGCTGTAGTGTACTACTGTTACATGTGCTTTATGTTTGTGTGCTTATCCATGATTTATGCCTTATTTCTTTAACCTAAAAGACAATGTTTAAGTCCTGCCTAAGTTACAGAAAGTTAAATGAAGTTAAGCTTTTCTTTTTAACCAAGGCAAATAGATAGTGTGTGTTTGATACTGTTAATTCCTCAGGTGACGTTGGTCAACAGATTGGCTTTAAATGAACCATTAGTTTAAGGATGCATGACACGGCGGGGTGTTTTGACCTTGAAGGTTGCCGCTGTTGAGCGATTACGGGTTCTGAGATTTTGAAGTATTTTTTATGCATATGCACTTTTGTTGGCCAGTTTTTTTTTTTTGTTGTTTGTTTGTTTTTTGCTATGCTTATTGTAACCTTGTTGAAATTATGTCCCGACCGTTTGTTTTTTAAACACAGGCATCATAGTGTTTTTTTTTCCTATATATATTTTTGGTTTTAAATGTGATGTAAAGCTGTGCATGATGATTATGCCTGCAACGTGTTAGGTGTATAATTTGTAAGTCATAGCCTCGATTCACCAAAAAGAAAATGTAAGCACATTTTCCTCTGCTCAAAAACATGTGTAATTGTTTTTCAAGTGAAAATGATTTGCATATCTATTCATCCATGTTATTATGGTAAAATACTGTTTCTATTGCATAAATCGGAACTCTTCCATGTTTCTGTTTAAATTGAATTTTAGAAATCATCTTTAAAAATTGTTGCCTGAATGTCATCACACTGATTTATGTAATATAAACATCACGCTTTAAGTAAAATGGTTATTTTAACACTTTTCAATTGTTGTGCATCTTATTTTTACGAAATAATTTATTCAAGGTTGAATCTCACAAAATTTGACAAGAACAGAATATTTTTTTTTTTTACATTGTGGGACTAAGCACAAGTCCACACACATTCATTAATTGGATGTAAAACAATCTTAAATTAAATCTAAATGCAAGTATTCATAAATCTTATTAGTATTTATTTCTTTAGTAGTCTATTGCAGTAATCATTTTTGTCAGATGTTCTTGACAGGTGTTATGAGATTCACCATAATCTCTTTAAAAAAAGAAAAAAAAACAACTTGAGGGAAACAGATGTAGAAAACTTTATTACAAATAGCTCTAAATTTATAAAAATAAATCTAGTTTTTAAACCTTAAACATTAAGGAAAAACAATAAAATACAACAGACATTGTAATTCATTCATCTAAAAAAAAAAAAAAAAAAAACCCAAACAGCTACAAAATCACAGCAAATCTAAAGTGACAAATGTGATGTGTTTGTATGATATATTTGGTCCTCCAAAACAGCTATTTAGCTTGCGTAAGGCCATAAGATGCAGATGTGAGTCAAAGCATCGGTTCATTTGCACTATGCTGGTGCTGGAGAATCACACATGTATGCTAAATATCTGTGCTCTGCTCGAGAACACAAACCACATTTTATTCCCTCACAGACTATTTATTCATTATAGCATGTGCTCTATTGAAAATCATGTTTGTGTCTAGATGAAAAAGTTATAAAAAAGTGTTGAGGTATATTTGCAGCCACAGTGTTTGTCTCGAGTGGGAGAGCAGATTTCTTCCGCGAGTCTCTCATGCGGGAGCAGTTTATATTCTGTAGGATTGCAGAAGCTGCTCCTGTATTGTAGAAACCAGCTCGGAGGAGTGTGATGAAGAGCTTTGGGTTATTTCTCCTCCTCTGCCTCCATGTAACACAGACAGATGTGCTCTTTTGAGAGCAGGACGAGTGAGCTGCCACTGCAGTGCCAAAACAGAGACTGCACCTGAAAAC
Source organism: Onychostoma macrolepis (assembly GCF_012432095.1). Classification (NCBI taxonomy): domain Eukaryota; kingdom Metazoa; phylum Chordata; class Actinopteri; order Cypriniformes; family Cyprinidae; genus Onychostoma; species Onychostoma macrolepis. The sequence continues at coordinate 3,870,502 of NC_081162.1, forward strand.
TGCCTGTGAGGAAACACAGAAGTAGTAGTTAGATGTTTCCACACAACTTCCTGTACTGTTTAGGGGGAAATGTATTACCTAAATCTGGTTTCAAAACGACTAATATATATATATATATATATATATATATATATATATATATATGATCTGAAGTTGTAAAAAAAAAAAAAAGGCAGATAAAATCAAACCTGTGACTGCGCATCAATTAAATTGTATAGCAATGCAAAAACCATCTCTTTATAGAATGGTTTTTTTTGTCATTATCTTGCTTGATAACAGTAATCAGCCTACAGTGAGTTGATCATGGATGCACTGATATATAAAAATTCAGCCCAATATGAAAAGCTGATAATTAGGTATAATGCTAAATGACAGATAATAAAAATTTATAAAAATGCATAAAATAACTTTTTCAGTATAAATTTTTCAGTATATCCAAATAAAAAAATAAATCATTTGAAATGCTACAAATAAATGTTGGCATCACAGAAATCGATATTCATTTCAAGACCTGATGCATTTAAAAGTGATAAATTAGTGGGTTTTTTAATTGATCAATTTTAATAGGAATCATATGGCAAAGGTCATCTAAATCTAAAAATCTAATTCTAAAAATATGGAATGAGCATGTATAATAATTTATTAAATATACCATATCGACTGATAACATTAAAGAAATAAATCTGTAATATTAGTAAGTAACTGATATGGTAGTGATGTGTTGTGCGTTACTGGAATGTATTACTGTAATTATGAATAAATTCAATAATAGTTTCATCATACTGCCTTGGCTGTCATTTTCTAAAGCAACAAGGGGTCATACATTACAGTGATTTTACCGTGGTTAATGGGCAACATCTGCCTATGTGTAATTTGCGTGTTTCTCCTCAAGTATTAATAACTTGAATTAAATTAATAATTGATTGTTGATTATACTACAAGTATTTACATACATAAAGTACACTCAAAGTGATATTTACCATTTAGCACATCTGATCCGCTTAATCTTTTATTTTTGTCAAGCTCTTTATAGAGTGGAATATACAAGTATGTCCAACGTTATTTGCATGCATACAGTATGCAAGGTTAGGTTAGGCTTAGGGCAATATAAATATATAGCATCTCTCAAATGTTTGATTGCTTGTATCGTCACAAAATGTAAACTATTTTGTCACTCGGTTCTAATTTGCTAAATGCAAAGAATGCAAATGAAAAGAGCTATACAAACAAAATGGACTTTACTTAATCTATATTTTTTTTCATGTGTGAAAAGAAGATTCAGATGCAGTTTCACCAAGAATGCTGCAATGTCATAATGTCCTGTGCTTGTCACTAATTTTCTAGGAAAAAAAGAAAAGAAAAGAAAAACGAAGAAACAAAAATATTTTTAACACAGCTTCATGACCAACTAAATAATATTCATAGCAGGAAAATTTAGCCACAACTAGCAGGTGTAGCACAGCCGCTTACTGCTTTATTATAACACACAGAACTTTATGTGCTGTTCAAGCAGCGGAGTAAAAGCTTGTATGTAATGCCGAGGCATGCACTGTGTTGAAACTGGATCCATACCTTCTACTGGGACATTCACAGACACGCAGCCAGCTGGTGACCACAGATAAACTTTGGTGTTTCCAGTGCAGAGAGCCAGTCGAGGTCTGCGTGGGTCCCAGACAAAGCAGCGCACAGGAGCCGTCTGCTCCAGGACGGCCAGCAGACTGAGTCTCTGCATGTCCCACACCCACAGGCTCTGAGGCATGTTATCTGACAGACGTTAGACACAGCGTCAGTGGAAACCAGTAACAACACCCTCACAAACACGAGCCTACGAGCCACAGTTGTCAGGACGTCTGAATAGGCAGAATGAAGTCTGTTTAATGCAAGGGAATTTCCTAGGAAGCAAGGGCACCAAATGGCTCTGAAAATCCCGTCCAGGCTGGCATTAGCAGAATGTAATGCTTCTCATAATGGATACTGTTGCCAAATGGAACAAAAGGCATGAAGACCGAGATGAACTACACGGCTAGGTGGAGTTGTTTCCAGAGTCATCGAAAACATTTCTGTGAATTTTAACATTGTGATTTCTGGGGCTAGAAATGTCACGAAAAACAATCAAATCTTAACAAGTAATGGAAATGAACACTAAAGGCAGGCACAGGTCTATTTTGAGATTGTGGTTCCATTACTGGTCCCTCTTTCAGACTACTAGAAAGAAAACAGACAGGTTTGTTCAAATTAAAATTTGTGGGTGTTACAGTATTTTCTGATTTATGCAGTTCTAGAGATATACAAAATCTCTTCTGTAAAAACCTTTAAAGGTGCACTAAGCAATTTTTGAAAAACGCTTTTGACCACAGGTGTCAGACCATGTCCCAAAACACACTTGTAATGATACAGCGCTCAATTTGAGTGTACAGGACGGATATTAGCAGATCGACTATAGATGGAGAGAACTGGAAGATAAAAAAAAATAATAATAATAATAATAAAAAGGAAAATATCAGAGGAACAAAACGTTAAAAAGAAGGGTTACAATCAGGCAAGAAGTAGGACCCGAGGAAATATCGGAGCAGCTTTCCAGCGCTGGAGAGAACTCGCTGGAGCGGGAAGGGCTGGAATCGGTCGCCGAGGTTGCATCGTTTCTTTTTAGAAGGTGAGTAACGTTGATTTCGCATTGTTTCACAGAACTTATCTGTGTTGGCTTTTGTTTAAACATGCTTGTGTGTCATCTTCGCTCGTTTCCGCAATCGTCGTTATGCCAGGGATGTGTACGTACATGTGGGGCAGAGATATCAAAATAGGGGCGACGTCCTATCAGGCTATGGGTGTGTTTGTTTTGGTGCTTTCAAACATCGACATCGTTTGGCAGAAATTGCTTAGTGCACCTTTAATATGTCAACAAAATGAAACAAGTGAAAAACGTGGCTTTATCAAATGTTCTGATTTCTGTTCTGGAAATTAATGCAAATGAGTGCATATTTAATTAGATAATGGCTCATTTGCATATTTAGCTATATAATTTCATAAAACTTCTCTCTTAATCTACAGTGATTAATCGACTGGGGAAATTATAGTGATATATACCATTCACCTGCAGTATCTAGTCTTATAAATGTCTCAATCTCGAAAATATTTCACTTGCTAGAAATTCCTCTTGATCTGTGATCCATGAAATCTTTAAATTGTTTAAAATATTCATCTAGTTATGCAAGTTATGGAAATTCACATTCAGTGTTCATGATTGCCTCACCATTCTTTGTAGCAAGGAAGCGATTATCAGCACTGAAAGCCAGAGCAGAGATGCCGATTTTCGGGTTGGCTCGGTCTGGATCGGGCTTGATTACTGGCACCTGGGCTGGCAGTTGTGTGATCTCATCTGAAACAAGGCAAGTCTATCTGATTAAAATGTTAAGCACAGTTTTCACAATTTAAATGTATTTCACCACCTATTTCTAGACTTAAGCTTATCTTTCTTTCATTCTTTCTTTATAAAGTACTCACAACTACCAGTTGATCCAAAGTGCTGTACAATGCAACTTAAAAAAAAAAAAAACACCATAACAATAACAATACAATTGACATGGCTAGATAAAAGCTATTGACAAAAGATGTTTTTCAAGTAGGTATATTGGCAAAGAGGGCACAGCTCTAATGGAAGCTGGTAATTTGTTCCACAGACTAGGACCAGCAACAGCGAAGGCTCGATCACCTCTGCAATGGAACATCGAACTAGAAACAGAGATTGCCTCAGAGAGATATGATGGTGCTTGATTATGAAGAGATTTTTAAAAAAAGTAGTTAGAATTTTAAAAACAATTCTAAATTTGACTAGTAACCAATTTAGCGAAATAAGAATGGGCGAGGTGTGATCGAACCTCCGTCTGCCTGTCAGCAGGAGCATTTTGGACCATATGTAAATGCATTAAAGAGGACTGCCTTATACCATAGTATAGAGAATTACAGTAATCTAAACGAGATAAAACAAACAGGTGAATAATCTGTTCAAACTGTTTTACAGAGAGTACAAGATTTGATTTGACAAACTTAATTTGATCACTGCACTAATTTGTTTCTCAAAACCCAGGTTGCAATCAAAAAGAACACCAATATTTTTAGCACAGGGTGTAGAGTAGGAAGAGAGATGACTGAAATGAAGGGCACAGTCTTCATATGACTTCAAACCAAACAAAATGATTATGGTTTTGTTCTCGTTTAACACTAAAAATGCTTTAACTATATTTGTAATTCATTTAGACAATCCAACAGAGGTCCTAAGAATTCTTTATTTTCCCTTGCAGAATAAAAGTAAAGAGTAGCATCCGCGTACAGGTGGAAGGACACTCTATATTTCTCAAAGACAGCACCCATCAGTAGCATAAATATAGAAAAAAAAACTGGGGCAAGAATTGAGCCCTGTGGCACCCCACAAGCAAGCAACCATTTTAACACCTTGCCCTGTAACCCAACACAGCTCTCCAGCCTGGAAATCAAGATATTGTGATTAACAGTACATTCTGTAAGCTAACAGATGATGTGCATTAATGCTAAACTATATAGTGCACATTTGTAGCATTTCATTTTTTTATCTTAAAGTTCACTTATAAATGCTTTTATAAATGCCACTAATAAAAAAGTTTAGTTGTTTTTATTGTATTGCATTAATGCTGAGTGGAACGTCAAAATTATTCAAATTATTATTATTAAATTATTTAAAAACACACATAACTATTTACTATAAAATAAAATAAAATATGTGCTGTTAATAAATTAAAGTAATGAGATGCCTTTTTTTCTTTTGATTGTGGGTGGAATATAGCCTGGATATGTTTTCATGAAATTCACCCCCCAAAAAAGGGCTATTTTTTGTTCTGTACCTTTAAAATGTCTCTATGCAGGAATGCACATAAGTTTTTCAGTCTGGTTCTCATGAGATTTGGTTTGGTGCTCACACTGCAAATAGTGTGACCCATTAAATATAACTATAAAATATAGCTGCAAGCAGCGATTACCGGGGTTCGAGCCTTAAGGCGGTACAATTGCAGGGTCTAGGTCAACCTGGACGCATAGCCGACAGTTAAACACGTTGAAAATGGACAATAGGCTCACAGACACAGACATACACACACACACACACACATAGAAATGAAACTGTTAAACTATCATATGAATAATCAATAAGCATTCTTACACACACTCACACACACAAGGACATACATGCACACACATTTTGTTGCAGACATAGATATTTGCAATATATGACAGCTGACAAACTCTTAAAAAGAAGACTTGCAATGAGTTTTATGTCATTTTCAGGTTTCATTATAATCATAATCTGTCATAATTGTAAAAACTGATATGTCTGTATGAACAAAATGGTAAACTTTGATTTAATGTGATTTTAAATGTTATAACAGTGATTTTATAATATCTCCATGAGAAAAGCCATGAACAGTTCTGTTTGAGAGCTTAATAAGCCCATTAGTGGTCTTCCGCTGCCATCTAGTGGTCATAAATAGCCATTTCTCATACAACACTGTGTTTTGAGCCTTTATAACTATTATAGTGGTATTTTTTGCCAAATAACACATACTCACAAACATGAAAAGGTTAAACTGTTATATTAATCCTCAATAAGCATGCTTACAGAAACAGACACACACATACATGCACACACATTTTGTTGCAGATATAGATATTTGCAATAAATGATAGCTGACAAAACTCATTGCAAGTCTTCTCTTTTTAAGAGTCTATATTTCTCTGTGATCATAATATGGCAAAATTGTAAAAACTGACATGACATAATGGTACACTTGAATTAAATGTGATTTTAAATGTTATAACAGTGATTTTATGATAACTCCATGAGAAAAGCTATGAACAGTTCTGTTTGAGATCATTTGTAGTCTTACGCTGCCATCTAGTGGTTATAAATAGCTATTTCTCATACAACGCTGTTTTGAACCTTTATAACTATTATAGTGGTATTTTTTTGCCAAATAACACATACTGACAAACATTAAAAGGTTAAACTGTTACATTAATCCTCAATAAGCATGCTTACAGAAACAGACACACAAATACAAAGACATACATACACACACATTTTGTTGCAGATATAGATATTTGCAATAAATGATAGCTGACAAAACTCATTGCAAGTCTTCTCTTTTTAAGAGTTTATATGTCATTTTCAGGTTTCTCTGGGATTATAATATAGCAAAATTGTAAAACCTGACATATCTGTATGAACAAAATGGTAAACTTTAACAAAATGTGATTTTAGATGTTAGAACTGTGATTTTATAGTGTTTCCATTAGCAAGATATGAACAGTTCTGTTTGAGAGCTTAATACGCCCATTAGTGGTCTTCCGCTGCCATCTAGTGGTTATAAATAGCAATTTCTCATACAACACTGTGTTTTCTGGGTATTCTGGGTATATTTGGCTACACCCTTTTATTAATGACCCCGTTACAGCTAACCAAGTGACAAAATTCAATATTTTTTTAATAATTATTGATCTAGAGACTCCAGAGAACATTACTATAGTGGTTTGATCGAGATTGAGCGAGAAACCAGGGAATAGTTCACAAAAGTAGGTTTTTAACATAATTGTGAATAATTAATGAACGATTTGATTTACAGCATTAGTCCAAGAGGCAAAGTTGTTCAGAATGAGGAGATCTATCATATTATATGAATATTTAGTGTTTGTCTGAAAATATGAAATATGTTCTACAGTTTGAGTTCATTTTCCATATAAATATTGTGTTTTTGAGGCCTTTTTAACTGTTATAGCGCTACCTATGGTCCAATCTCCATGAAACTTTGCATGGTTGTTAAGAGTCATGTGCCACATGTTTTCAACAAGTTTCGTAAAGTTTTGAGTTTTTGTTTAGGTTTTATAGGCTTTGGGGTATACTTGGCCAGGCCCCTTTACTAAATGTCCTCATTAAAGCTAACCGAAGGACAAAATTCAACATTTTTTCGATAATTATTGATCTAGAGAGTCCAGAGAATACTACTGCAGTGGTTTGGTTCCGATCGGGCGAAAAACCAGGGACTAGTTCGCAAAAGTAGGTTTTTAACATATTTCTGAATAATTAATGAACAATTTGATTGACAGCAATGGTTCTTGAGGCAAAGTTGCTCATCATGAGGAGATCTATCAAATGATATGCATATTGTGTGGATATATTAAACGCCACGTGATTACAGAGCCAAAAAACTCGTTAGCGCCAACTAGTGGCCGATTTCTTTCAAAATTCTTACAGACCTTTAGGGCCTTGAGTCGAACATGCCCAGTGAGTTTCGTTCCGATCGACCTCCGTTAAGCTTGTCAAATAGGTGCTTAAAATTGTTTGGGCAATGGCGGCTATGTTTTTTGAGATACGCGAATGACCTCATATACACTCGTGCCCTTTGGACCAAGAGGCTGCATACCAAATTTCAAGTCGATCGGACTAACGGTCGCTTAGTTATAACTGTTTTATGTTTTTCAGTCTTACAGCGCCACCAAGTGGCAGAGCATCGCAATTTTTTTTATTTGACCAAAGATTGAGCTCATAAACATGTGTACCAAGTTTGGTGCAGATATCTCATTCCGTTCCAGAGTTATGCTTCAAATAACATTTGGCTAACGTTAGCATAGACGCTAATCGACGTGCCGTTCGTGTGAAAAACAAAATTTCAACTTTTTTTTGATAATTATTGATATTCAGTGTCCAGACAATATTTCTGCAGTGGATTGGTTCCGATCGGATGAAAAACCTAGGACTAGTTCGCAAAAGTAGGTTTTGGATATAGGTCAATTTTATGGAAAACGGTGCGTCAGAGAAAAACTCGCATATACACTTTTGTTTGTGCTGACCCAAGGATTGCAACGATGTAAAGTTTTGAGTCTCGACAAACAGTGTACGAGCTACGGCCAAAAATGTCTAAACTTTTTGTTTTTTGCGCTGTAGCGCCCCCGTTTGGCCGATTGGGCTGAGACTTTGATACGATCTTCACTGACTGAGCTCTACAATCTGACCAAGTTTCAAGTTTCTACGACTTACGGTTTGGGCTGCACGATTCGTTTTAGGGCAGAATAATAATAATAATAATAATAATAATAATAATAATAAAAATCCTAACAATTACAATAGGGTTTCTAGCACTTCGTGCTCGAACCCCTAAAAATAAAATTAATAATTGTAATAGTAGTAGCATTGCACTTTATTTATAGTTTTTATATTTTGGCGTTTTGCTGTGAAATCGGCAGCGCATAGCCTAGATTTATGCGTTCAGTTTGAATGGAAATCTTACGCAGCATTACACTTAGTCAATCTAAAATGGTGATTGTGCGTTAATCCCCAGTCAACTATGTTGGTACACAAATGAGCGATGGTCAAATGTTAAGGCGCTCAAGTTTTTTTTCAGCTTAGTCTCAATAAATCTTGTTTTCTTTCATATAACCACTTTCTGTGTAGTTTAGGGCTCATTGTAACATGAGATCTCTATTACCATGATGCTGGTGAGATTTATGTAGCGGCATCTGCAGACCGCTGTCAATAGTCCAGCAATAGACATAGTAACTCATCATTCTTAATGACCTGCCACCATGTTAAATCTACGGACTCCACTGAAACAATGCTGTCTGCATAGCAGGTAATATTAGTGCCAGCACACATAATAGACACCCTCCTCACATTATAAACATAGTTTACCTATCAAGAAATGAATCCTACCAAGATTAATGAAACTTACACTTGCTCTGTGTGCTAAACAGTGAATTATCCACAGTCATCTGATGAATTGAAAGATCCTCACTGCCCACAACAGGTCTTTTCTCCACTTCCTTAAACACCACCTAGAAAAAAAAAAAAAAGTTAGGAGTAGAGGATTTAACCAGGAAAAAAATAAAATTCACTGACTAATTTTAAAGCATTTCATTTATAAACATGCAAAATTAATATTTCCACAAAGGTCCAGTATGTGCAACCCAGGCTTATTGGAAAAACATGTCTATAGCAACATATATGCAAAATGATAGTACGTTGCTTCTGGCATGTTTCACAATACTTTCAAAGTCAAACGTCCGGTGAGTGGCACAAAACGTGTGTTTTGTTTTATCTGAAACAAACATTCTAGCAATGTTTTATTTATCGTAGTCATACGTATTGTGGCAGTTCGGAGATGAAATGCCCTGTGAGTGATGCTAAAAGGTTAATGTTTCTATAACTGAGATTTTTATTGTGGCTTGTGTTTTACAATACTTGTACCTAAACGCTCTTCATCACAAGTGCAATTTAGACTCCTGCTGTATCAGGTGCGCTAACAAGCAAGATTACTTGCATCAGAAAAGCCATACATATGAATTAGTTGACCAATCATGCACATTGGTAAAAGTGTTTTGAGGTTATAAATCTCTATTAATGGATAATCCGGTCACTATAATCATAATTTGTGTGTAAATGAATACAAATTTTTCATTTCAACTGGAAACTGCAGTAAATTGAAATGTATAGGAATTTTTTTAGTGTTTTATTTTTTTTTGCATAGGCAAGTTTTTCCTAATAAGCCTGTATTGATTTTGTGGGTTGTCTGGAAGACTAGTCAGTCCTGTATTCCTACATGATTTCCACCTCATACCATTTGGACATGTTCACATATTTTTTTTAACTACACATGCCATCTTAAAAATATGTTTATAACCATCCAAAGACATCAGTCTACATGCATACATTAACCAACAGTTTAAAAATTTTTAACAAAAAGTACATATTCAACAAATATAGGAGGTAAAGTAAGTGGATTTTGTTACAACAGTGCAGATTAAAGTAAAATTGAGAGTTTCCTCCAGACAGGCACTCGGGAGCAAAACACCTACAGCTTTGGTGTTTATGATGGTGGCTGGATGCTCGAATTCTGTGATTTTCTTCCAGGTGATATGATTCAGGATCCGAACCTGATGGAAAGCCCATCAAAAGTCTCTTTTAAAAAGATTATATTATATAAAACTGATATTTTCCATCTGTTTCTTGAAGAGATTTCCTACCTTCTCATCGTAGCTGCCAACGGCCAGGAACTGGCTGCTGGGGCTCCAGGCGACAGACTTAATGCCTAAAGACCACTCATATGCACTGTAGGAGGACAACAGGCGACCATCCAGCGAATATAATAGAATTTTATACTGAGGAGAGAAAGAGTTAATCTGATTAGTTAATACTTCATGAGTTTATTCAACTAAAATTGCTTTCATGATAAAAATTAAATTCTATTGATCAATGATAAGAGACATTCAAAACCCTGTTGCTGCATCAGACAAACTGAGAATGAACCGTTCACAGACCATTTGATGGCAAAACCAATTAATCTTTGGTCAAAATCCAGCTGTAAGGAAAGTATTTTGTGACCATGAGCAGTGATTTCTTTAACTTAAGACAGAGCACCTTACCTCGAGACAGTTGTCCCACACTGCAAGCACACAGCTGTTAGGAGACCACTCCAGCCCCGCCAGATCCTGAGTCTCGCTCTCAAAATGCTACAGAAAAAATAAAAAAATGGAAGTTCACTTATAAATGCCAGCCAAAATGTCATATCTGAATTTTTCATGACCATTTTCCACTCTCTCCAATCAAAAAACATGCAACCCAAAATCCAAAGATTTGAGAAATTTTTTGTTAACATTTAATTTCTTATTCTAATAATAATAATTCCAATTTAACTGTAAATTTGTAACATTTTAGTAATATTTGTTGTACTGCCTTTATGGTGTATATATATATATATATATATATATATAATTTTTTTTTTTTAAATCTCTGTATTTACCTTAAAAATAAGTACATGCTAATACCAAAAAACGTCATTTACAAAATGTTTTTATTTTTTATAAATTGTGCACCAAACAAAGGGTTGTTCTTTAAAACATTACAAGTATGTTTGGTAACACTTTCCAATAAAGTCTAATTTGTTAACTTTAGCTTAGGTATTAACTAATGAAGTAACAATGAGCAAAATATTTCTATTCTTTATTCAACTAATGTTAACAGATACAACTTTTTTTCTTAGAAAAGTTTTAGTAAATGGTCAAATAACATTAGTTAGGATTAACAAATGATGTAAAAGTATTGCTCATTGTTAGTTCATGTTAACTAATGGAGTTACCAAACATTTAATACAAGTATTTGATAATCAAGTCATGTCTCGTCATCAGATTCAATGATATTTTGCCAGTTTTACTGATGAAGACAACAGACAAAGGGCAGGAAATTTTGGGGGGAGAGGACTGTAGAACATACTAGCTTTGATAGCTGCACTCACTCTAAGAAGATGCCAGTCATCACACACAAACACACTGATGTAGTCTTTACACTCCCGTCTCTCGGCCAGAGCCATATAACGGCCATCTGCAGTGAAGTCCACACCTGAAACATATTTGTACATTTGAAGCATAAATAGTCAAACATACGCTATAGATGTTAGCCAAACGCTATATATAGGCCCTGTATTTCTATAAGCATGCTGGCTGATATAGCAGTCACCTTGGATCAACACTGACACTTAGTGACGTGGATGGAGCATCACACTAAAGCATGTTTCCTGTACTGCAAATAATTATATCATTTGACAGCTGATGAAGTTTTGGTTTAGTAAGATTTTTTTTATTTATAGAGATTAATAATTTTATTCAGCAAGGATGAAATAAATTGATCAAAAGCAACAGTAAATACATTTGATGTTATAATCAGTTTTTATATGAAAATAAATACTTTTCTTTTGAACTTTCTATTCATCGAAGAATCCTATTTTCGATCAAATATATTCATAAGAGAAAAAAAAAAAGACAGCAAACTTTTGAACATTGTATAACATTGTTATTTGTATTATTAGTATTGGGATTATTATCATTAGTCCTAGTACTATTATAGTTTTATATTAATAGTTTGAATTAATTTTATTTTAATATTTTCCATTTTCATTGTGTTTTAGTTAAAGTTTTAGGAATTTTGTTGTGTTTTTGCTATTTTTATTAGTTGTTTTTTTAAATGGCTATATTTTTTATTATTTTTTTTTATCAGTTTTAGTAGTTACTTTAGTACATCAAGTTAAACTAAACAAAAATGAGAAATATTGCATTAAATGTTTTATAATTAATTTATCTATTTTAAGTAACAGGTTTTGTTAACTATAATAATGCTGTAGTGTACATATTTAATATGTCTCTTAAGTAGCTTAAGTGTAGTTAATTGTTGTAGTAGCCTGTGGTGTAATAAATTCCTTTTTTCAAAAAGTAGCTCGACTACTGTTGAACTACTTTAAATTATGAGCTACAGTGTCGAAGTATCTTCCCCAACACTGGACAAATGTCAATTGTGTTATGAATGGAACTGTGCTCCATAACTTCAACCCATGGCTGCAAAAAATAAATGACTAAAATGTTCATAATTCACTCTGTTAGACGGACAACACGATGCTAGGACAGAAGCACCTTTCACCAAGAGTTTTCCCATCAGCTGATCTGAAGGTTACAGCTCAATCTTCGAGCGACGGTGGAGACGGATAGCTGAATCCACACGGTGCTGGCCAGAAAATGAGAATCTATGGCAGTCATGCATGATATGAACTTAATGTCTTCTGGAGTGTACGTTCTCATGCTGACAGGGGGTTATGAGGACTATGTGCCATTTACCAGCTGTCTGTGAGAGCTCACGTCTGGCTAGACGCCCAGGGACGAGACTTATATTACAGGTAAATACCCTAACCCACATGATTCATGTTTCTGTGACCCTGTCCTTACATCTCTCTCACAAACATTTATACAACTAGTTATACATCTGACTCGCATTCACTCACCTTTCTGGCAGGCTTTAGGATACTTGATGTAGGATACAGATTTTGTGCACAGGGACCAGACGGTGACTCTCAACTGTGAGGAAAAATAAACTTTTTTTTTTAATGGAAATATCTATTTAATTTAACTATACGAGCTCAATCTGCACAGGTCTGTGGTGTACAAACAGGTTTAAGTGCCAGAAAATACCCACTATTCCTGACAAAGCTGACTGGTCAAAAGATAACATTTAAAGGGATAGTTCACCCAAAAATGAAAATTCTGTCATTAATTACTCACCCTCATGTCGTTTCAGAACACAAATTGAGATATTTTTGATTTTGAGCTCTCTGATCCTCCCATAGACAGCAAGCATACTACCACGGTCAAGGTCCAGAAACGTAGCAAGGATATTGTTCAAATAATCCATGTGACATCAGTGGTTCAACCGTAATTTTACGAAGCTACGAGAATACTTTGTGCAAAAAAAAAAAAAAAAAAAAAATTTATTCAACAATTCGTCTCCTCCACGTCACCCTATAGCACCATTTTAGAGAGCATCCACTGAACGTAAACAACGTATGCTGTATAAAGTCATTAGGTCCCACTTTATATTAGGTGGCCTTAACTACTATGTACTTACATTTAAATTAATTATTTGATACAATGCATTTATTGTGTACATACATGTTCTTACACTGTACTTATATTTAAAAAAAATACCTATATGTAGTTACATCTGTAATTAATTTCTGTAATGACATTTATAATTACACTGTTGAACCATCCCTTAAACCCACCCATACCACCAAACCTGCCCCTAACCTTACCCGTATCCCACCTCAATACCAGCAAAAGTGTTTTGCAATACAGTATGAACACAATAAGTACATTGTACTTATTTTTTTGATGTAAGTACATAGTAGTTAAGGCCACCTAATATAAAGTATAACCAGTCATTATTTTTGTTTTCTTTGCGCACAAAAAAAAAAGAAAAAAAGTATTCTCGTAGCTTTGTAAAATTACGGTTGAATTTTACGGTCATTTTTGTGTAAACTATCCCGTTTAAGTCAATCTCAAATAAAGTGAAAAACAAATTCTATTTGGATGAATTCCAAGCCTTCACAGATTACAATAACAGCTGACAATATGGAACACAATGATACATTTATCCTAAGGCAAAGGCAAATTAGGAGAAAACTATATATGGGGAATGTTTTGTTGCTATTGGAAAAGTTTTATTTCAAGCTATGCTCTCCATACAAAGATGACAATATGATACAACAAAATATTAAATGAAGAGATAATGGTTATTTGAAGTATTAATGAATGAACCAACCAAGCAAGCTAACAATTTAAACAGGGTTTGAAATTAACACCTGCCAACCTGCAAAAATGCAGGTGAAAGTCAATTGTCTCACTTGCCAGTTCAGCAGGTTATGATTAATTATGTTGTCCTCCAACCATGAGCCTCCAACATTAGAAATAAGGGTAAAGAGGGTCACATTTGTAAAACCTGAATACTTTTAAAATTACAAAAAAGAAAAAAAATACAATGAAATATGTAGTTTTATAAGAGTAGTCACTGAGAATTTTGTTTTTTATGTATCTGCAAACAATTACTGACTGTTGTAAAACTGAAAGCTTTCAATGCAATGATTCAGAATCAGCTTTTAAATAGTATTTGAATCCAATCAGTTATTTTAAGACATATACATACATATATACATATATATATATATATATATATATATATATATATATATATATATATACACACACACAGATGGAGCAAAATAACATGCAGCATCTTGTGCTACTCACTAACACACAAACTGTTGCCTGCTATTTAATGACTGAAGTTATTAAATGAGTTGGTTATAATGAGTAGAAGACATGTTAAAAATCTTGCCTGATCTTACTTCCGGTTCATCCATCACATAAGATATAAAATGTCTAATCAAATGCATTGTGGGACTGGGGACATATTATTATTATAACTAGTATAAAAATATAGTGAGAATATGCCCAACATCAAGTACATGAGCAGTACAAAGTAAAAAGTTTAAACAGTTGTTTATGGACATCTGCTGTTCTAGTCTGTATCGTCCAGGCATCAATGGATTGTAAAATGCTAAATTGAGCTTTTCTTGACCTTTAGCCAAAAGTACTGTGTTCTTATACATGTACACAAGGCAGTTGAATAGAACACTTATCGTACCTGCAAACTCAAGTAAATATGCTGATTATATATCATTGTGCTTCTCATGTCGACACCTACTCAGTATTCAATAAACTGGTCTGCCATGATGAACAACACTGCTAACAAAGTTTGCTGAGGTGAACACATACAGTATTAGAAGTCTAATATGTGCCTGCCACCTTTATACTGTTCAGTTGGTATCCTCTAGGTGGCACCCTAGAGGAGCAAGCTGACTTGAATGGCCTGTGAATTGAGTCTGTGTCTAATTTTCAAACACACTATGTACCATAGGCGGCTTTATAAAGGACAATTCATAATAGTGGATGTGTTATTATTAAAACAGACAGTGTACTGTTCATTTATGAAAGCCTGTAAGACGTCAGATGGAAGACAACAGACAAATGTCCAGCCGTCCGTCATTCAGCCTCAGACACTAGACAAAGAGCAAGAATTCCAGACAGGAATCCACACACACACACACACACACACACACACACACACACACACACAGCTGTCCAGCATCTCAACACCTGTCAGTAATTCTTGGAATCAAGTTCAGGCGACAGACCACGGTGGCACTCGGCCCAAGTGTAATCCAGACAGACAGAGAGAGAGAGGAGGACACTAACATCAAGATTTCATAATAGACTACCATTTAAAAGTTTGGGTTCATTAGGATTTTTTTTTTTGATTTTTTTTTAAATATTTTTTAAAGAATTACTTCTATTCAACAAGGATGCATTAACTGGATCAAGAAAAGATGCATAAAAGTTTCTGTGCAGAAAACAGCACAACTGTAATAATAATAATCAGAAATTATTTTATAATCAGAATGATTTCTGAAGGATCATGTGACACTGAAGACGAGTAATGATGCTGAAAATTCAGCTTTGCATCACAGGAATAAATAACACTTTATAATATCTTACAATAGAAAAAAATTATTTTTAATTGAAATTATATTTCACAATATGTAACGTTTGCCGTTATTTATTCATCTATTGTTCTATATGTCTTTATTGTGTAATCACTGGGATATTTTGACTTATTTTATTTGACTTTTAATATTTTGACTACCCTTTTAATATTTTTTGACATCTTTTACATTATTTTGTTTCCAATTATTTCTGTACATTTAAACGTACTATACTGATGTTTCCCTTATTGGACCTCAAGTTTGTTGAAGTGTATGCTTTACCAGAAAATTAAATAGTTTATTTAAAAATCCTGCATTTATGATCAAATAAATGCTGCCTTGGTGAGCAGAAAAAAAAAAAACTTTTCAAAATCACAAAATTTGCACCAACCCCAAACGTTTGAAAGGTAGTGTACAATGAAAATAACAGTGTCATTTTTCATTCATGTACATGAAACAAAAAAAACAGCATCATATTTTGCAGATAGTACTATTAGTCCAAAATTTGGGATTTTTTGTTATTAATGTACTTTGTCTCATGTTTTGTGTATTAACGTGATCATAAGAAGTCATTTTCAGAAGAGCAGTGTTTAAATTCTCTTTTCTGATTGTGACCCCATTGAATGAATCAGTCCTGTCTTATTTTCAGGTCTTTATTTATGGGCAGCAACAGTTGACACGATGCAAAACTAGCTCCTCCTACCGCCATACTTACATTGAACTCAGTGGTGTTGAGTATGTGTCGCCCGTCAGGACTCCAGCGTGACGAAACTAGTCCAATCGAACCCTCGTCTATCTTACAATGCCAGTCCGGCTGCTCTAGAGACCACACCTGAGAGCGCGAAAACAGAGAAACACAAAGTCACTTCAGTAACAAACCTGTCGCCCTGTTGAATGGCTCAACATGAAAGACTGGAGCTTTCTTCCCTTACAAAGGTAAGCTGATTTTGTGTGTCAGTTAAACTAGACAGGAGATTTTAGTAAAGTAAAGTAAAGATGTGACACCTCAGATCATGTGTCTTGTTGAGAAGACGTATGGACGTACTTTTATAGCTTTTTTTTTTTTTTAAGACCTTCTGGGTAAAGGCTAAAAATAGCCAGAATGAAATCAGTAATCATCAATAAATGCAATGGGCAGCTTGTAATACCTGCACTAGTCCTCTTTTGTACATGGCACAAAAGATGAAGAGGGAGTCAGAGGACCACTCCATGTGCATCACCTGGTCCAGGCATGTGTACAGGTGCACGATCTGAAGGGTGTTGAAATCACGCACCACCAGGCGGTACTGAACACAGGTGGCCTACAAGCCCAAATCAAATGTGGTAATTATTGCAATTCTGGCCATAATTTGATTTGTCATATGATAATGTTGATCGCTGGAAGAAAAGGATCTTACCAAATATTTCCCATCTGGAGAAACTTTGCACAATTGATTGGACTGCTTGAAGACCTCAGAGAAATTCATGCTACTGGAACCAACAATGAATTTTTTATAGTTACGGTGTTGATGCATACTTTGAAATTTTGACAGTAACATACGAAAAAAAGATGTTGTGTCAGTGAGACACAAACACAGTTGAAACCTATTCAAAGAATACTTCACCACAAAATCAAAAGATATATTTTTCAGAAAGTAAAAGAAATACATTTGTTAAATAACGCCCATTTAAGGAACATTTAAAGACATTTTACTTAAACTTTATTTGCAATTGCCATTTGTGATTCTCATCAGATTTACATTAAATTAAATGTATTACAAATATTAACACTTTGCACAAATACTCAAGCAATGCTCATAGTAAGTAATGTTCCATGCAAAACATGTTTCTTATGTCTATTTTTTGATTTTGGGATGAAACATGACCGGAACATATGGCCTATAACGTTAACGTTAACGTTACTTAATAACAGGTGAGCTTCACCCAGGTAACGTTAAGCAGGCTGGTAGATAAATTGTGTGTTAAATCCATTCTTTAAAGTACTTTTCGAGTGTGTCAAATCCAGAATTTACTACCATAGCGAATATTACGACTACCTTTTTAAAATGATACGATTTTAGAAACGACAAAAATAATCCATAAATCGCCTATCGTCAGGCATCAGTGCGCTTAAAGTTACAAACACGTCTAATGTCTGCGTTAACAGAAGACTAGTTGTATACGTTATAACAATTTACCTTTCTGAGTATCGTAGGCACTGATCCGAAGAGTTTTTGGTCAATTATTAAGACATTTGCAGGATAAAACAAAAAGACACTCATAAGAATCGCCTGCCTCAATCAAACGATTTCTAACCGAATCGCTTACTGTTTCGGAAGTGACGTCTACGCGAGCGTCATTGCGTCACAGCCAATCAGCGCCGCGCTTTATTGTCGGCGTCACAAGGGAATTGTGGGAAATGTCGTTTCATCGTCTATTTTCTAGTAGGCTATGCTTTTACAATAAATATATTTACTAAGCTCAGTCCGAGTAATTTTATGACGTTTCTACATTTTTTTGACTTTATTATTCCAGTTTATGCATTTCAAAGCAAATGCAAAAACGTGTTTATGCTGTCAGGAGAGGCAGGTGAATTAAATCGATTTTGTTATAGGGACAGTTCTAGTCTTTCTACAGCCGAATTAGACTATCACACCTTACGCATATACAAATTTACGCATATAATAATAAAGTGAGAATGTAAATGTCAAGCTTTAATCAGATTTGCTCGAGCTCTTCATATGGGATTAGTGTTTCCCGCTCGCGTGCGCCCAAACGGCGGCTAACGCCTCCTCCCGTCCCCCAACAATTCCCCAACCCAACCCTCCACAGCCAAGTGCACTCACACTCCGCCAGCCTATTACCCTATACCTGCATAATCAGCCTCATCTGCCTCTCTCGCATCCGGCTTTTTAACTACAAGGTGCGTTTTGTTGTTCAATGGCTTAATTCGCAGCTCGTTTGCTACATGGCAAGGCTGTAGGGTCAGCTGCAGGTCAAGGAAACTGATTTTGGGATCCAGAGAACATCGCCATAGATTGTTGCAAGCCAGGAATATAACTTGTTTGGTAAGTAAATGTAATATACATATAGTGTTTATGGCTTGTTTGAACTCTTCACTATATGTATCTAATATATAATATAATATCTAGTGCTCACATTGCTCACATTGCTGAAGGTAAGCATTAAACCCACCCACTTCAAGTGAACGCAAGCAAGATCTCCTCATGCTTTAATCATTCACTGCAATAGCTTATTATTATAGACTAGAATTGTGTTAGTTAACTAACTTAGGCTAGCTGTATTCAAATTCATTAAAATATTTTAAATCACCCTACTGATCGATTTATTAATTTTTTTCAAGGTAGTAATTTAGTTATTTTTAACTGAGCATCTAAAGCACAACTAAGTGTACCACAGCGATTTAATTTTGTTAGCTTTTGTTTGTCTATAAGTAGGAAAATCGATGAGTGTCCCACAAAGGTGATGCAGTGGTCAGAGTTCACTATGATAATTTTCTGTCAACATGTACAGTAGACTAAACCTCTGCTTGATAAGATGAACTTCTGAAGAGAGCGCTTTTTTCTTTTTATTTATTTATTTATTTTTTTTGCTTTTCACAAGTAGCTAGGCTACATAATTCATCAAGCCCCAGCCTACTTGATATCTGTTTCTATTTCTTTATCCAGTGTAATGTAGCCTATTATGTTATATTTTATTAGATTATGTTTTAGGCTATTCAATTATATATTGCCATATTATTGTTACATACTTATTAACAGTAAAGAAAATATAAACTAAATTAAAACGACATTATAGGCTATTGTAAATTATTTTTTTTAATCGGATTTAATATATTTTGATTGCAGCAGTGCAGAGGGGGAGATGAATGCAGGAGATGTGTGTGACGGCTTCTGTGTGATTGGTTGTCAAGGGTGCTGTATTAGTTTAGTACCGCGCTGAATGGAGGAGCAATGCTCGCCCGAAAGAGTTTGTAGTCTGTATGAATAGCCTACTATTTTTTAATTTCCCAATCTTTTTGGGCTCGCGTCTGTTTTAACGTAGCCTAGGCTATATATCGAAACCTGGGCTGAAGTTAAAGGTTACAGAGGAGCACTTTCCGTCCGGTGAGGTGCTATGGCTGATCAGTTTTGCAGCTGTTCGCCGTGAGCATCGGTAAGAGACCGCTTCATTAGATATAAATGCAAGGCCTTTGTCAAGTGATAATTCAATTCTCCGCTTGAATCCCTGTTGTGTGTGTATAATTGCTGCCAGAGCTTTAACTTCTCTCAAGGTGGCAGCTACCACGGGAATACAGGTCAAAATTAGTAAACACGACGATGCCTCGTTTGTAAAACTATAGAGCTCGGACTTGACACTTTAGCGATGTTAACGAAACCCTGCCCTAATCCTGAATTCAGTTAATTCAGCTTCTGATATATATATATATAGGCTATATCATATTTTTATTTCTTTCTAATCAGTTTTAATTTTGCTTTTCTACTGAGAACTGACATTTGTTGATTGTTGTTAAAGGCTAACGTTAGGCCTGCATCCACAATTAGGCTTCGGATAGTGGATAAATATTATTTTAGAATAATAAGATATAGCCTAGGCCTAGGCTAAAGAAGCATTTAGGAGCAAAATATGATTTTGTGAGGTGTGTTAAAAATGTGATCATAGATTAGTCCTTTCAAATGTTCGGTCAGTTTTGTCTTCGTAATTATAAGTTATGTTATGCAGCTTTCAGAGGAAGGTCTTCAGCGCGCGGTGTTGCCGAGGAAACAGACGCGGCGCGCGGCGCAACTCTGCATTTGTGTTCTGCCTGAAGGCACTTACAGGAGAAAACGTTTTCTTTTTTTCTTTTTATTATTTATGATTTTTTTGGTTTGTTTGTTTGTTTGTTTTTTAAATGAGCAAATTTAGACCTATCTGTTTCATTTTAATTTAAGGGGAGACCGGGCTGTAGTTGTCATGGCGAAGGAATTATTCTCAACCTCTGTTTTAAGTAACATAAGTGTGTGCATTTACAGGCAGAATGTTGATTTTAAACGTTTCTAAAATTAAAATTATTTTTGTTAATTATTTTCTCCGAATTACAGTTATAATATCATCTCATTTTTTTGTAAACAAGATAAAACCGCTATTCTTTTAACCGCAATGCTGAACAGTTTTCTCAAGAAAAGAGTAGCCTATTTTTTTTTTAAATAAATGTTACGTGTATATATATATATATATATGTGTGTGTGTGTGTGTGTGTGTTATAAATGTGTACAGCTGATTTATCTTTTACATTTTTCTCTGCTTCACAATTGTTTTCCTATTGAGATTTTGCTGAAGTATCCATGTTCGTAAAACTGCTTTACGCCGAGTTTATTTTTGTTGGTGGCATGATTACGATCAAAATGTGTTTAATGAACTAAGCTTGCTTTCTTTACAATATATATATATTTTTCCTGCCAAAAACGTTATGAATGTTCAGGGTATTTTTTAGTCAAGCCCATACAGAAATTGAATTGAATTAAATAAAAACATATATTACCAACATTTTATTATCGTAGTTTTTTTTTTTTTTTGATAAGGTACTCACCTTTATTTGACTTTAAGGCATTATTTTAGATATAGCCTACTTAATTTACATTCAATTAAAATATTATAGGATATGTTATAGGATATATTTGTCACACTGTGGAAAGAACAGTTTAATAAAATGTAGTACTGGGGTTTTTATTTTCTTCAAATTTATCTCATTGCACAAAATTGAGTAAAATTAAACAAGCTTGGTATAGCATCTTTAAATATCATTCACAGTATGATTGTATTGATGTTTTTTTATTTTTTTATTCAGTACTAATATATTAAGATATGGGTATTTGAGTAATTTACCTTGCTTTTTCTTTTTTTTTTTAAAGTAATGTTTTTTTTTTTCTTCTTACATTCAAATTATATAAAATCATGACCAATGTTAATAAATTACTACTAAATGACATAATCTGCTTTCACATCTGAATTCAGTTCTATGATTGTTTATGAAATTGTATAATTTTTTTATGGGATGTTTTAAAGTATGTTACAGTTGGATGATCCACAGCCGCAGCAGACTCACTTTCTGTGTTGACTTGTTCTTGTGTGGTTAGGAGAGTCTTTTATAGCCCTCATTTCCTGTGAGTAATATGATGGAGGAAGTATGTGGTTTGTAGTGCTGTCACAGTGGAGCAGTGCCAGGCAGGTTCGGACACGTCGAGCCTGGCATCTTTATTCTGAATCTGTGCATCCAGCCTCAAAATCTGCTGGGATTCAAACTTCAGAAGATGCGTTGGGCAGCAGGGTGGAAATTACTTTCAAATCGAATCCTGTTTGTGTTCAGTCTTTAAACCGTGGTGCAGTTCAGAAAGAGTTATTTTACAGAGCATGAATACAGACCAATTTATTGTTCCTCTTCTTCAGAATCAGTGTCTATTTATAAAATTGATGGGTCCATTAATGAATAACGACTATGTTTGAAATGTAGAACTAGAATCATTAGGTGTTATATACCATTTGGAGGATTAGTTTTTTTTTATTATTTAATAAATAAATAAAAATTAATTAATTTCAAATGTAATTTTCATTCATCTCTTTTTAGAGTATTCAGTTCAGTTTGATAAAAAAAAAGATTCGGAATATTTTTAAAAGGAATAATTCACCCTTAAATTCACCCTCATGTTTTTTTTTTTAAACTATAAATTATTAAAAAATAAATTAAAATTAACTGATTTTATTACAGTCAACAATATAATTTAATACAGCTGAATCAATCTAAATACATTTATTTCTACATCCAAAACTACTTTATTTTGGTTAAATTTAACGTAAGAATTGCAGAAATGCTTTATGGTTGTTGTTTTGCAGTTGAATGCATACAGAATGTCAGTGACTGTACAGCGGCTCATTTCACTGTTTTAAAGGTTGCTTTTTCTTTATGCATGTACCTCTGGTAACTCTTGTTTGTGATTTTCAGTGTGATCTGCCCTGCGGTGGATTGTCCAACATCCAAGATGTCCCAGTCGTCCACCGCTGATGAGGGTACAACCTTTGAACACTTGTGGAGTACCCTGTGAGTTCATTTGCATGCATTTACATAATGCAGTTTACGTTGATTTTAGTAACAATTAATTTGCACAATTTCAAGATAAACTGCAGTTTGTTTTTGTGAATTACAGTACTAAAAATTCAGACACAGTATGGGAATGCTTTTACATGACCTTTGGCATGCTTATATCCGTTTGTGATTCGCGTACCTTCTCTCTGTGTTATTACAGCGAGCCAGACAGCACATATTTTGAGCTTCCTCAGGCAGGACACTCGGGGGACAGGGTGGCTTCCAGCAGCCTGCCCAGCAACCGCGCTGAAGTCTGCATGGACGTCTACCACATGAGAGACATGAGAGACATGAACGACAACGTCATGGTAAGAAGCCAGTGGAGAATTCACTGTGTGCAGATTTACAAACATCTAATACATTCTCAGTTAAACCAGCCGTTACAGTCAAGGAAACAATGTAAAAAAATCTGTAAAAATAGGGCACGGTGTATTTTTTATTCATATTGAGTTTTAAAGGTGTTTTACTTTTATTTTGAACCGTATTGCATTGTCTGTGAAATTATTGGATAATGTCCTGGTGGAAAATTACACTTACTCTTAAAAACTAAGGTGTTTAAAAGGTTCTTCACAGCGATGCCATAGAAGAACCATTCAGACAGAGGTTCTTTAAAGAACCATCTCTTTCTTACCTTTTTATAATCTGAAGAACCTTCTTTCGCCACAAAGAACCTTTTGTGAATCAGAAAGGTTCTTCAGATGTTGAAGGTTCTCTATGGACCTATTTAGATAAAAAAAAAGGGTTCCTCAATGGCATCGTGAAGCACCTTTATTTTTAAGAGTGTATATGGTTTATTTATATTTGTCTATTGTATTTTGCTCATAATTTAGCTTTACATACGGGTAGTTGACAAATAACATTTGAAAATGACCTTTTTTTCCCCAATCAAATCTTTATGGAAGGAATTTATCTTTGCTGCTGTAACTCAACATCATTTCTTTTAGGATTTTTACTCATTTTAATAACCTTTTAGCTTGTTTGCAGTTTTGCACATATAATGGATATTAATTAAAGGCATAGTTCATTCTGTCATTATTTACTCATCCACAAGTTTTCTCAAACCTGTATGCGCTTCTTTCTTCCACAAAAGAGGATATTTAAAAAATGTGGGTAGCGAAACAGTTGATTCCCCCTCGTCCCCAAAACAAACAAAAATACTACCAACATCCTTCAAAATATCTTCAGAATAAAGAAACTCATACAGGTTTGGAACAACTTGAAGATGAGTAGATTTTTGGATGACGTTTCCCTTTAATTTCATAGCAACATCATGCCAACCTCACATCCAAAAAAAAAAGACACCCTGTACTACTGAACAGTGTTGGTTTTCCCTCCTCATCCATCAGGATTCCCTCCTCAGTGCCTAGTTTCCCTCTCCTGTGCTGTTTTTCCCTCCCTTCGGGCTCTGCAGCAGGCCAGGGTGTTTGAGTGGAGGCTGTAGCGGGAGGTTGTGAAGGCTTAATTAGAGAGAAAAGCCAAGCCCGGAACATGACACCTGCTCCTGCCTCCCATCTGGGGCGCACACGCTGGGAAACAGAGCAGGAGACAGGGATGGATAGATGGACACACACAATCTCATGAGGTCACATCTAACCCCAAAATCAAAAGAAAGAAATAAGAAATTATATGTTGCATTATAAAGGCAGCCTATTTTAGGACCATTAGGATAGTTATAAGACATTTAAGCGCATTTTCCCTCTAGTCTGATTATCGTAATTCATCGAAACATTATCCTTTTTTTTGTCATTTTCATTATTTTAAATCTTATTACTGTAATATATATATATTTTGTTTTACTGAGTGATAATAAAAATAATTAAAACAACATAAATTAAAGTGCTGTGTGTATGTATATATATATATATATATATATATATATATATATAATGATAATATAGTAATTATATGCAATAATGATTTTGTTGCATTTTGAATTTTTAATGCATTTAATTTTTCATTTAATGAGAATTGTGGAAATGTGCTTAAATATTGCTGTAATGCAAAACAAACAAACAAACAAAAAACATAATTGTCCTAAAATAGCATATATATAATATAATGTAACATAATATAATATAGCCTGTCATAATATATTTTAATTATTATTTGTTTTTGTTGTTGAAAAAATATTATTATTTTTAAAAACAATTATAATAATAATAATATAAAAATAATAATAAAAAAAAAAAAAAAAATATATATATATATATATATATATATATATATATTATTTTTGGTGGGTGAAATATGACCCAAACATGTTTTTGACAGGTTTTGTAAAATGAATTTAAAATGTGCGCTGCTTTGCAGTGTCTATATTTTTGACTTTCTGCATCAATAGTTCCAGAATTCTGTAAATGATCTGTTGTAGGTTGTATGGATTTTTTTCTCCTTATTGAGATGTTTTGGTTGTTCACTTTAGACTTGGACAAGCATTTTCAAGAATGTATTGATTTTCAGATGTTTGTTTTTCACTTGGCTCTTATGGGAAATTGCTCCAACCAGTTTGTATTCTCTTTTTTTTTTTTCTAGCAGTGAAAAGTGTAGGTAATTTCAAAAATAATAAATATATAAAAAATAATTAACAATCTAACCATCCCCCTTGAAAAAAATGGTATAGTCTAAAAGACAAGTGGGCAAGTCTGGGCCTGCTTTTTTACTTAATGAATAGTCATGAGGCCAAAAAGTGGGAGGGCCAAAGATTTGTTGTTGGCTGCATCTAGAAGCTGACAGGGCAAAGAGAACTGGCGGAAAATCAGAAAAAGCGACTCAGAGTGCGTTACCTTTCCAGGAGTTGTTGTGTCAAGTTAGTTTCTCTCGGTGCATCTAAAGTGAAGACGTGAGACGTGAAGAACTGAGAATTGCAGAACTCACCTGTGTTTTGGGTGAGGTCACATGACCAGACCAGTGGGAGAATCTCCCCTGTCTTTTGCCTGCCTTGCGGGATCGCTACAATGCTGTGTATCGGTGACCTGCCTCATTACTACAGCACGGTAGGTGAGCAGTTTCAGAACGATTCCATTGATTTTTCAGGAGCAATATTCTTTCTTTGCTCGCTGTCTTCCAGATTCATTGTGCTTGGCTTAAAACTTTAGAGACCATTATTTTTATTTTATTTTATTTTATTTTATTTTATTTTATTTTATTTTATTTTATTTTATTTTATTTTATTTTATTTTATTTTATTTTATTTTATTTTATTTTATTTTATTTTATTTTATATTTTTTTATTTTATTCATTATATTAAATTACATTTAAAAATGGATCTTCAATGACACATCTGTTAAAATACCAGTCTGTTTTTTTACTAGGTCTTCAATTCTAGGTTTATCTGTAATTGATTTGCAAATAATAATTTGATTATAATTGATTGTAATATACAACTTATAGTAGCTATAAGTATAACTGTGCTTGTAAATGCTTAAAAACATAATTTTGAATGATCCTTGAAAATGGTTTTTATATGAACATTTAAAAAATAATTTAAACATCTTCATGTGTTATTAATGTGAGATGAAACATATGATGCTGCTTGATAGGAAACCTTCAGCTGTTTTAATGCTATAGCTGCAGTATATCTTTGAGACGGACACCTGTTGATGTTTCTTTCTGTGCACAACTTTGGTTTTGTTTTGATTCATTTAGAGGGATGACGGAAATATTGCAACATGCAACATTTTGATATTTTGCAGTTTAGTTCAGTCATCTCACACCTGTTAACAAAGTCCAGAACATCTACTTAAGTTCATTAGTTTATTATCAGGATTCAACAGAGCAGTTTTAAATGGATGTGATAATGTCAGTGCTTTCAGGTTGCAGCAGAGGGTGCTGTTTTTTCATGTTAGTACAGTAAACATTTCTGCAGCTCACTGACACATCTGCATACTGCTTACTATGTTATGGCACAGATATACTTTGAAATATATTATATATAATATACTGTATAAAGACTTGTGGTCACATGCAGTAGTTCATTGAACGTTTTAATACTATATGAGGTAAGTTGTCACAATAAACCTGCCATTAAACACCTTATTACAGGCTTTACAGCAAAAATGATTAATAAATCCCAAAAAAACAAACAAACTAGTAAATATATTTTAAAAAATTAAAAGCAAAAACATTTATTGTATAATGTATGCATTTTATAATTTTTAAAACGCATGTGACAATTTGCCCAACTTTTAAAATCTGCCTTCATTATATAGTTGAATCTTGTTTCAGTGTGGCTGTCAGTTATAGTGAAAGCATATTAACATTTCTTAATGATATGGATGTTAGTTTAAAGGAGAATTCGTTCATTATACAGATAGACAGATACAGATAGAGAGAGAGAGAGAGAGAGAGAGAGAGAGTGAGCATGTATGTGCACAAATGAAATGTTGAATCATTTATTCACACAGACACACATGTGCACACAACAACACACATACACACTCTCTCTGTCACACACACACACACACACACACACAACAATGCTTCTGTTCTGTTTCAACTTGTCACAGAGCATGTTTAGACTTACTGATGAGGCACACCTGAGTGTGTGTGTCTGTGTGTGTGTGTGTGTGGGGTAGACTCTGAAACAGCGTTTCTCACATTTTCTTGCTCATCTTAAGATCATTTATGGAAAGCACCCTATGCGAGGCAATAACTAAGTTCAGAAATCTATTACAAATCTATTATGAGGATGTAGATTACACTAATACAATGCAAATATCAAGATTAGCATGAATGATTCTTCAAATCTCGCAGCTTGTGGCTTGTAGTGGTCAGAATTGCAGTTTTCTGCTGGTGCATGATAAAACAGATGGAAAATTTCTATAAATTTACACTGAAGTAGAGATATAGAGATTTGTGTTAGGCTTTTGACTTGGGCCAGTAGATAATCACTTAGAAAAACTTAGCAACTCTTAGCAGCTTTTCAGTGGTGAATTTTTGCAGTTTTCAGTTAATTGCATTTTGAAAAACTCATCTGTCTTTAAACCCTTTGTTTCATCTATAGCTCTCTTTTCTGCTGTGCTTGCTTGAATATTCAGGGTCTTGAGAAAGTGTCTTCCGGCAAGTATATACTTGTGCAGGTGTTGTCTGACTGCCGATATGCCATAATTAGGACAATGTGTGGTTTCTGACCTCCGTCCCTCTGGACTGCACCCGTGTCCACGAGGATCAGGACTCCACAGGGGACAGTTCTTGCAGAGCGAGAGCAGGTGATAACGTCTCAGGTTGAGCAGACTTTGCGAGATGAGTGTTTTACTCACTTTGGTTTCTGTGGGTTCATCAGTGTGTCGTTTGACAGCCGAGGACATGTGATTCTGTCACTTTGGACAATGTACTGTACTATGTGAAAAAGAAGGTAAAGTTTTTCTCTTTGCTTGACTTGTGTTGCAGTTTGGCTATCTTATTTCACAGGGATCTGATTGGTCCACAGGTTTTGTGGGAGTCATTACCCATCATGCTTTTTTCCTGAACTTTGAGTTATTATATCAAAACATGTCTGCATGAATCAAGTGATAATGTTAGTATTTCTGAGGTTTTGGTGATCATTCGTATTTATATAATAACAGTGTAAAGTAGATTGCATTTGATTTCTATCTTCAGTCTTCTGTATTGATGCTAGAGGGCTGGCGTGGATGTTTGGTGTTTTCTCACTGGCCCAAGACGAAAGATCCCAGCCAAAGTCTCTCTGATATTGTGGTTTTTAGATATGACTCTGGCTTCCAAGTCATTTTTTTTTACATTTTGTAGTTAAAAATCTGATAGTCTGATAACTCAAATGTATAAAAGCCCATTTCAAAAAAGTTAATTGTCACTTTTTATCTCACAATTCAGAGAAAAAAGTCAGAATTGTGAGATATAAACATTCAATTGCAAGTTATGAAGTCGGAACTCAAAATTGTGTGATATACACTTGCAGTTTTGATTTTGTTTTCTCAGAATTGCATACTTTTGTGAGATAAAATGGGCAATTTTATGCAATAAAGTGAAAATTACAAGATATAAACTTTCAATAGCAAGTCATGAAGTCAGAATTGCGAGATATAAACTCACAATTGCAAGTTATAAAGTCAGAATTCACAACTGCGTGATATAAACTTTCAATTCTGACTTTTTTCTCAGAGTTGCAATATATAAACTCACAATTGCGAGTTATAAAGTCAGAATTGCAAGATATAATTTCGCAATTCTGACTTTATAACAAGCAGTTTAAAAAGAAAAAAGTCAGAATTGCGAGATGTAAGCTTGCAATTGCAAGAAAAAAAAGTCAGGATTGTGAGATAAAAAGTCAATAAAAAGTTATTCAGTGGCGGAAACGGGCTTCCATACAAATGATATGGTACGATTAAAAAAAACAAAAATGAATGATAGTGATGCTAACATTTCTAAACTATGTTATACATATTCAGAATGCATGGAAATATGAAACAAATAAAACACAACAAAGAAAATGTCTCTGTTTGAGGACTTTGAACTCATCAAAAGTATGAAAATACACGGTTTGTTACCAAATTAGCTAATGTTATCATGTCATTACGTCTTTGTCCAGCTGAGCTTTACTTTTAACACATCTGTCGAGCTACTTCTAGCACAAAACATAATTTCTGAGTGGTGGGCATGATCTGTGAGTTTTGTGTTTGTAGGTTAGAGAAGAGAATGGCAGGCAATTAGACATTGGACAGATTACGGTTGTGTTTTACAACCTACCCTTCGCCCGGAGGCTCGACTCCCTCTCGTACGTCCCGACACGGTGTAACTGGAGCTCTAGAAGTGGAGTGGATGGAGTCTTATCTCCTCCCTCTTTCCCTCAAAGTCAACTTTCTGCCTCCCTCCTTCACCTGTCTCCCTCCCTCCCACTCTTTACCTGTCTCACCCTCCTTCTCTTTCTGCCTTTCCTCTCAGTCTCAGTACAGCCTACTGAGCAGCAGTATGGAACAAGGTTTGGGGAACAGAGCAGCGTCTACCAGTCCCTACAGCTCAGAGACCACCTCCAACGTGCCAACGCCGTCACCCTACTCCCAGCCAAACTCGACCTTCGAGGCCATGTCTCCAGCCCCGGCCATCCCATCCAACACTGACTACCCCGGGCCGCACAACTTCGAGGTCACCTTCCAGCAGTCGAGCACCGCCAAGTCAGCCACCTGGACGGTGAGTACGGCGTCTCGGTTGTGGTGCAACCGTATCACGTGAGCTCCTCGTGAACCCGTGTACACAGTTCTTTTCCCACACTCACTGATGATTTTGCTCGCGATGTGCAGGCATAAGTTTTACTCTTCTTCAGTTGCTCGTTTGCCCTTTCTTCACTGTCTGTTTTTGGCGGCTCAGTTTCTAGACTCTCATTTTGGCGGCGTTCCCGCTTTGTTCCTCTTTTTCAATGTGTTTCTAAACATCGTAGTTGAAATGAAATTTTAAGCAAATGAAATTTGGTGTGACATGCTGTTGTTCTCCATATAACCTAAACTACTGTTTAAAAAGTTTGGAGTCTGTAAATGTTTTTAAAAGAAAATTCTTATGTTCACGATCGCATTTATATTAGTAAAAATACAGTAAAAACAGTAATATTGTGAAATATTATTACAATTTAAAATATATTAAACTAGAAATGTATTCATGTGATGATAAAACTGAATTTTTATTTTGTGGAAACTGTGATTTTTATTTTCTCTTAAGATTCTTTGGTGAAACAATATATTTAAAAATTGTAAAAAAAAAAAATAAATAAATAATAAAAATATATATATATATATATATATATATATATATATATATATATATATATAAAATGTACATAAAAAATAAAATGAAAAAAGAATGTAAAAGTCTTCACTGTCAGTTTTGATAGTTAAAGCATCCTTGCTGAATAAAAGTATTAATTTCTTAAGAAAAATCTTACTGACCCCAAACTTTTGAATCATATTGTATATCTTAGTATATATATATATATATATATATATATATATATATATGTGTGTGTGTGTATATATATATTATATTAGCAATTTTAGTTTTATGAACTTTTATGTTTTTAGGAATTTTATGAGCTGCAAAATAAACTATCGTTGAAAATTGTGAAAATTAAAAATTAGACAAATTTAGAAAAGGATGACAATTAACAGCATCTGAAATATATTCCTTCTCTTCAACATACATATAAAATATAACTTGATGTTAAAAAATAAGGTATGTTATTTTTCAGCTTTATTTATTTATAGTCTACTTGCGTGCACTTTTATGATTGTATTTTTAAAAGTAAACTGCCACAGACTGTTCTCAGCGCTGTCTTTGATCTACAATAATTCAAAAATGCAAAACCCTTTTATTTAGCATCAGTTTAGTTAGTCTTATCAAAAACGCTATAAAGTTTGAAATTCCTTAGTAAACCCTTAAAATGACAGAATCATCAAGTTTAAATTCTTCAGTGCATCTAATGTTTGCTTGTTTACATGTTTGCTCTGGATTTTAGAATTTGTTGGAGCTCAAAGCGAGTTATTCTCAAACTATAAAGGTCTTGCACAATAATCTGCTTTGTTACCATTTGCACATGATTTGTCTTGAATTTTAAGGTAACTAATGGAACTTGGGAGGTGAATTTCCTAAATGGTTTAATGTTGTTGAGAAATTTTCCTTGTACCCCTTAATGCTATGGCATTGTTATGGTATATAATATAGCATTTTAAGTGTTTCTAGCTTGTAGATGTGCAGTTGCTAGGGTCTTCTGAGTGGTTGCTAGTGCATTGCTTGGTGGTTGCTTACAGAATTATTAACCTTAAGTTATGGGTTAGTTCAGATCTGAATATGAGAGATAGTACTCATAAGGTTTTTCATAAACAAAGTGCATCCACACAGGAAAAGAATCACAGTAATGTCAAGCAGAGGAGTTTGAAACCAGAGCAGTCAGTGTTTCCCCCAAAGTCCAGTGTCGCCATGAGGAAAGGTGCCACATCAGTCTGTCATGAAGATGACCCTCTGAAACAGGAGATGGGGCTCTTTCCTGTGTCGGCGGCTCTTAGGCTGTTTGTTGGATGAAGTCAAGCGTGAGACTTGGTCTCTGACTTTCTGCAGACGTGTAAAGTGATAGCGGCCCCAGGAAGGTGAGTGCTATGGCCATCACTCAGTGTCGGCCTGTGAAGACTGTCACCTCTGACGCGCCACGTTCCGCTCCATTCTCAAAGACCAGGCCTCTGTGAGCAACAATAACAGCAGGATAAGCTTTTAAAATGGGCATAAGTGGAGTTTGCTGCACAGATTGCTGTTTACGTTTTAGGATAAGAGAAGCAGGCCCTACATTTCAATGTGTTTGGCACTTCAGCTAGCGCCATAGATATAATGATACCGTTACATACTATCTTGTTTTCTCTATATTAAATCTTCATGCATGTGGAACTCTGTGGGAATATTCCTTGCATAGTGGATCAAAATTTCGGATTGGTCTAGATTTAACTAACCATCATAAGTTTTCAGGATTTTGAGCTTTCGACTCAAAGTGTGGCTGAATCAAAATATTAATGTCAGCATTTCTGATTAAAAATGATTTTGCTGTACTGTGTCATATTTGTTTATATATGACACTACTTATGTCAATGAAGACTAGAAATAATGTTTAGAAATCACATTATTTGCTTATCCCTAACTCATTCTAAACCTGTTTAACTTTCTTTCTTCTGTGGTACATAAAATATGTTTATTATTATTATTATTATTATTACTGTCTTAATTGTTTTTGTTTTTTTGTCCATGGTACCAATCTTAATTTTTTTTTTACAAATCTTTTGTGTTCTGCAGAAAAAAGAAAGAAATGCAGGTTTGAAAACAACATGAGAGTGAGTAAATCATACGTAATGCAAGTTTAATTTTTGGGTGAAGTATGCACTCAGAAGTTTGAAGAATTTTGAAAATTTGCATATAAAAATATTCAAAATATCACTTCTGCAATGGCATCCAATCTCGGAACACTTTTGCATGATTCTGCATGAAAATGATGCTCCATGCCACTAGTTGTCAGTAAGTCCAAGATGACTGCTGTAGTGCAACATAAACAATAAAAAAAATTATGAAGTGCACCTTTAAAGGGGATGTATTTTTGTTTATTTTGCAGTGGCTGATATGATAGAAGTCTTGGGTTTATAGTGACACTTACAAGTGCTGATGCAGCAAACAAAGTAGGTTATCAATATGCCATTGTGGAAATATCTCATTGTCCCATGATTTATTCATTCCACAACCCCAAGAATCCAATAACAGGAGGGTTGTCGAGATTAAGAAAGTACTATTCAGCTGATCATGTGACAGCAGCTTGTGGGCCTCCATGAGGCTTCCTGCTGCATGTTAAAAATAATAGTTTAGAGTACTGATATATGCTGAGTCTTCATATAATGTGAGTGGACATTACTTTAAACATATTCATAAAAACTGAAAAGTATGCAGTTATGTTGAGATTGTTTTAGTTGGAGGTGGTACTAAAAATTATTATTATTATTTTGTCAAAGCTTGATTATAAACACTTTAAAGTTAAAATGTTCAACTAGTAATTTCAAATATGTTATTTATACTTTAATCAAGTTTACATCTTGTTGCCATACACTCTTAAAAATAAAGGTGCTTCACGATGCTATGGAAGAACCTTTTTGTCTAATGGTTCCATAAAGAACCTTTAACATCTGAAGAACCTTTCTGCTTCACAAAAGGTTCTTTGTGGTGAAAGCAGGTTCTTCAGATTATAAAAGATTTTATTTTTAAGAGTGTTGGGGCCAGATTTACTAACAGCTTGCACTAACACAAACAGTCTTTTGGAATTAAAATAGTACTGTCAGGATTTACTAAAGACGTGCAGTGCCGAATTAGCGCTGAAAAGACGTGGACAGTTATTTTTGTGCCTGAACTTTTTGAATATGCATTTGTAGGAGTTTCCCTTTCAGACGCAAAATTTATGGGAGGAGAGTATTAAAATGAATCACGCAATGCAATTTACTAACATTTGCGCTCATCAAATTACTGGTATTTGCGCCATTATTTAACTATTTTGCGCCCGTGTTGTAAGTAGGTCACCCGCACCTGATGGACATCAGCTCTGCATTCAATTTGCACTGCACTTGGTATATTGCGTTGGTCAATATGTAAACGAGGTGTTACGTCTGTGTTTTTTAATTTGTGCATTGTCAGTAAATCACCCGCATAAATTTCCACGCCCATCCGTGCTGTTTTGGAATTGCACTCTTGCGCTAATTTGCCCTGTTTAGTAAATCTGGTCCTTGGTGTCTTCACCCCACACTCTCAGAAATAAAGGTACAAAAGCTGTCACTGGGGCAGGACCTTTTCAAAAGGTACACTTTAAGTACTAATATGTACCTTTAAGGTACCAAAATGGACCCTTTAGGTACAAACATGTACCTTTTGAAGAGGTACCGCCCCAGTGACAGCTTTTGTACCTTTATTTCTGAGAGTGCATATACAAATTGAAGGCAGATTTTAAAGTAGATTCAGAAATTAGTATTGGTTCTTCTATATAAAGTAACATTTCCAAAGGTGGCATTACGGGAGGAAGATTCTCTTGCATTTGAATGGACAGAAATATCTTTACGATCGTAAATGCAAGATGAGTCATCAATATTTTTGCTTTCTTTTCCTGGAATAGAGAAAAACCCCTTAAATCTGATCTTTAAAAAAAGAAAAAAAAGTCTGTTTTTAAATATAATGTACATAGATTCATTTAATATCATAGATTCCACGCCTTTTTTTGTAACTTCAGAACATCTACTAGATGCAAATGTCCATCACAGGACGACAAGAAGCTGCTTGCCTTTGCTACTTTTATGCTTTTTTTTTTTTTTTTGTGACAGCTTTCGTTTTCACTCTGCCGCCCACTCTAAAGACTATTAAATTGTTTACTTTATCCTCCAAAAGAAACGGAGAAAGGGAGAAATGGCCCGGGATTATTGTGAAGTTATGTGGAATGCCTATGTAACCTCAAATTCAGGGAATTTCCAGGCGTGATACAAAGACTCGCAGGCTGAGGATATCTGGGATTACTGTGTAAGTGGTAAGTGAGTCATTGTGTGGCGAACTGAAGGGTTAAAGCATGATGCTCTTGGGTTTGTGTAGCCTCGGGATGCTTTGGGAGAGGCATGGGGGCATTTTGACTGTAATCTACTTGATCCGCAGTGGGCTTCTCACCGCTAACTGAAACAACATTCCCCTCAGCCAACCTCACGGATAAACCATTCGTAAATTCTGTGTTGCACAATCGCCTGTGTTGGTATTGTCGTGGTAATGTTTCCTCACTTCTATAAATCCTTCTGGCTTTGATGTTTGCCAGGCATTGTTCTTGTATTAATTGTATTAATAAACCGCATGTCATGTCACAGAGCACACAACCTGCTTAAAGGAGTATATGAGTGACATGCACGCTGACAATTTAGCTGAAGTCCCTGTTTAAAGGAATATTTCACCCGAATATGATTAAATATTTCATCCCAAAAATTTAGTCATCATTTACTCATCTTGATGTTAGTTCACATGTTCTTTCTTCAGTAGAACACAAAAGAAGATGCTTTGCAGAATGTCTTAACTGCTCTTTTCCATACAACTGATTTTAGAGTTATTGCTATACTGAAAAAGTATTTATTCATAATTTGAATTAGCTTTCTTCTTCTTATTATTACTATTATTTACATTTTCAGTTTCATTTTTTTATTTCAAGTTTTATTAATTGTATGTCAATTTTTATTTTTTGCTTTTGAAATATTTTTCTTTAGCTTTTATTTTAGTTCTAATATTCATTTAAGATTTTTAAGTGTAAGTTGTGTCTGTTATGTGCATATTTCAGATTTATTTCAATTTATGAAAATATTTTTAATACTTTTAATTTTAGTTTTACTTTAGTAAAAATGAACAACACTGATGGGGACCGTGGAGTAAATGAATGAATGAATGAATGAATTAATGAATATAGTCCATACTACTTCTGCACTATATTTTAGGTCTTCGGAAGCCATACAATAGCTTCAGAAGAAACTGGAAGTTTTCATCTTTATTTCATGAACACATTCAAATTGGTAGCAGCTCTTAAATCTCATTTGCATTTGTGCATATTCAGAATTGGCACATCTAGTCATGTTACACCAGGTTTGACGTTGGAGGGGAAGATTTTTAAGAAATTCAATTTTAGTCATTGCATCACTCAGAGATCATGTGGTTTCAGAAGATATCAGAACATTGCATTTATGAAACCATATCATCAGGGTTTTTTGGGGGTTCTCTCATTACCATTCATTTTCAGGCAGCAGGCAAGACATTCTCCAAAATAACTACTTTTGGTGTTGAATGGAAGAAAGAAATTTAAACAGGAAGTTTGGAACAATTTGAGGGTGAATAATTGATAACATATATATATATATATATATATATATATTTTTTTTTTTTTCATTCAAACACTTTCCTTCTTCTCGTTCTCTGCTTTTATTTAGTAATAATAAATAAGATCGTAGGCAGTAATGCTCAAATCCGAGCAGCGTATCAGTGTAGAGTTCAGAGTCCACGTCTCTGTCCTTGGTTCTGAAGTCCTTCCGTTCATTCAGCTGACCTTGTGCGAGCTCCTAAAGGTGGGGCT
Organism: Onychostoma macrolepis; assembly: GCF_012432095.1. Classification (NCBI taxonomy): domain Eukaryota; kingdom Metazoa; phylum Chordata; class Actinopteri; order Cypriniformes; family Cyprinidae; genus Onychostoma; species Onychostoma macrolepis. Next base: position 3,907,161 of record NC_081162.1, read on the forward strand.
TTTTTCATCGCTGAAAAGGTTTTGTTAAGGTCATTTTCTGCTGTCTTCCTGAATCATGTCTGTTTCTGCCTGGGCCTTTGCCTCTGTCTTTTTAGGCCCCAATTATGGTATGATATCACTGAGTGAATCATAAAAACAAATTGTGTGTTAGGGATAACTGTTTAAAAGCTCGCTCTCAAATGCACATTATAGGCTTAAAGCAGGAGCTGTCATAAGGGATGAAAATGAGTTCTGACACCTCAGCTTTTCCAATAAAGACCCCGACACTTTTTTTCATTGTTGGCATGTAAGTAGGGCAAGTCTGAGCACGTCTTTGCTTCTGGAGTATGTGAGGCTGCTCTTCTTAGCTTTTACCCTTATAGTCGGCGAGCGGGTCTAAACACGGCCCGAAGCCAGCGCATCCTTCCTCTCATGACAAAACACACACATTTGCTGAGATTTCATACAAATGTGCAGGCATACAGACTGCATGCAAAAATTTGTTCATTTTTAAATATAAAATTGATTGGCCCCTCCATCATTTTTCTAGTTTGGTTTTGACTTGTTTGCTATGAATCTAAAGTGATAGTTCACCAAAAATGAAAAATCATGCAATCAGTTTCATGCTATTCCAAACCTTATGACATCCTTTCTTGCATAGAACACACACACACACACAAAAGCAGATTGTCTGAACTTTTTTTTCCATACAGTGAAAGTGGATTAGGATAGGGGCAGCTGTTCACTTTCATTCTGTGGAAAAGAGCATCTTGGACATTCACATCATCCATAATATATGTTTTACTTGAACTTTTCCTCATGCAATTTTAACCAAAACTTTTTTATTTAATTTTAACCTCTAATGTTGCTCAAAAATGTCTTGTCAATTATTCAGTTTCTGAATTTAGAGATCTGAAATTAAAACTGAAACATGCAAAAGCAAAATGGTTTTCGCATTAAATTACAGTTTGGGAAGAAATGTTTCTTTGGGTTCTAAAGTAGAATATTTGAATTGTTTTTAAGAAAAAAAGGTCTGCCCCTCCCTGTAAAGAATGCTTGTTTCCACATGTCAGCAAACAGCAGCCAACTCCAAAATACGATTCTCCAAAAATATGGAAATCAGTTGTGAACTCTGAGCTCAGATGAGGCTCAAACAGACTTTAAGTGAATCTGAAAAACTTGAGAATAAATGTCATTTAATGTGCTGTAAAAATACAAAATATTAGTTTTGATATAATGTGGAGAAAAACTATACAAGGTTATTTTTTTTAAAAGAGATATTTCCTTTTCCTCTCAGAAATATTCCAAGAACAATTAAAAATAAATAAATAAATACAATCTGAAGAATATTTAAACTGTTTTTTTCTGTACAATGAAAGTAAGTGGGGTCCAAAACAACACTGTGGGTATTGGACATTTTTCAAAATATTTTATTTTGTGTTCCACAGAGCGAATTCATACAGGAATGGCATGAGAGTGAATAAATGATGACAGAATTTTTATTTTTGGTGAAAAAACTCATTGTGGCTCCTAAAAGAACAACCTCTGAAGGGGGAAAACCCCCTCTTTGTTTATTCTAACTATTCTATTACTGACTGCAATATGTTTTTTCTTCATTATGTACTTTAGGTATTAAAATGATTAAGTCTTTATTACTATTTCATTGTTAAGGAACCTTAATGTTTTATTTTTTTTTTTATTTGTAGCATGCAACTGTTTCTCGCAGCGTGTCTTGGGAGGAACAACGGAGCGGTAGCGTATGTGATGCTGGCTGCAATTTCACAGCCGTTAGCATAGACAGCACATTTGTGAATTTATTGACGGAGATGGGGAGTTGGCTGAATTTGCGGGTGGCATGCTGAAACATGTCCATCAGGCTGTCAGACTCGTCATTATCACTCAGGCCGCCGAGCCTGCCCGAACGTGCGCCTTTCCAATGCTCACCTTCCTTCAGCCCATCATCTTATTCCACCTTACAACACTTACACTGCGTCTACACTGCAGGCGAGCGCTGCAGCGCTGCCAGTGTAATCAAGCAAGCTGTCTACAAACCAAATGCTTGTTTCCTGCTTTGTTTAAAAATGATTAAATTATTATATTGAATTTAATATTATTTCACAGAATTTCACACATGTAGGTCCAGCTTTTGATAGTCCAGTTCAATGGGTTCCCGCTTGATTTGAGCCCTCAAGAATTCCTGTCCACGTCAGAGTCTTCTCTAGTGTGTAGAGCTTTTGTCTTTTCATGGATTACTGCAAAATGCTTCAGGTTACAGACTTTAAAAAAAATGAAGGCTCCAATTAAAACCAGAAAGGGTTGGTTCTTTAACCATTGGCTTAAAAATGGTTCTTTGTTGGTATTTGTGGTTTCATGAAGAAACTTTAACATCCATGGAATCGTTCCACTGCACAAAAAGTTCTTTATAGAAGAAAAAAAGTCTATTCTGCCTATAAAAATGTTCTTCGCAATAAGAAACAATGGTTTGCTGTTCGCTGAAAGGTTCTTTGGGAACCCAAAAATGGTTCTTCCATGGCATCGCTGTAAAAACACCCTTTTGGAACCTTTATTTTAGTGTAAGAGAAACTTTTAAGCCAATAACTATTTATTCTCCAGATAAGTTATTTAAAAGAATCTAGAAATCAAAACCTTGATCTGGAGAACTTGTAAAGTAACTTCAAGAATGAATAGCCACTTAAACCTTATGCAGCAAAAATGGTTCTAAATAACAAGTGTGTTCTTTGTTAAAGATGTACGAAGTAAGAATCTATGGAACAATCGTTATTGTTACACCCTTAATGATAATAATAATAATAAAATGTCTTTATAGCATTTAAATTTTTCACGAAGAACCTTTAGAATCCTAGGAACCTTTCCATTGCACAAAAAGTTCTTTATCTTGGAAAAGGGTTCTAAATATAAACAGTTTCTTTTTAAGAACTGGTCACTAAAAGGTTCTTTGGGGAGCTTAAATGAGTTCTTCTGTGGCATCGTTGTTAAAGCCTACTGTACATTTTTTAGGACTGTAGGAGCATCACTAATGGAGCTCTTCATGTTCCTGTGTGGTGTCAACACATTAGCGTCCTTATCTTTCAAGCCATTTTTGACTTCATTTAAATTCCTTCAACCAAATGAGAATTTTAGCTGAAATTCAGCTACACGATAAGTATTGCAGGAGTAGATGGATTGAGTGTGAAACAGTGTCAGGATGATGTGAATGAGGGTGTGAGTGTCAGATGGGCGAGTTGAGACGTCTGCCTGTGCTGCTCACACATCTGCACCCAGTCATTTATGCTGCTCTCTCCTCTCTCGGTGTGTATGTGTGTTTATGTTACTCATTTGCATAATCTCTCAGTGAAAGTGTGAGTGGAAGTTGCGCTGATGTTCTTACGTTAGTAAAATAACTGCAGCTAAACACTATACACACAGAGAAAAAAGACTATTACACTACTTTTACTGTAGATTTATGAGATTAGCAGGGACATCACTTTGAGATTAGATTTTTTTCTGGAAATTATAAACAAATATAGGGATGAATGATGAAACATTCGTAATGATAACTCAACGCTAATTATGCTATGCATTTATGATAGTTTTGCTATGTGTTTGCTAGGGTGTTCTGGGCGGTTGCTGAGTCATAGTCTCCGTGATAGTCTTACTCTAAATATGACTCACATCCTTCAAATAATATTGTAATATATTATGATATTAACTGTTATATTAAGAGATTATAAATTTATCATCCACCATGTGAAATTGTCAGATCTGAACTGAACTGGGCTTTGTAGTCAGTACTATGTTTGAAATAAAATAACGCTTGTCACATTTTACCTGCAACTATTTGTTGACATTGATTTGATCTTTTATGTAACGTTTGACTTTTTATTAAAATATATATACTTAACAATTATTTCTCCAAACAAAATAAATTTAAACTAAAAAGCAAACGGTTAAAGTCGAGTATAAACAGAATAATTTAGTCTTTAATAAATAATTCCATTTTTTTCCCCCCCTATCCTTTAGGCTGATGATACACGGGGCAACTTTTTGAGCAATGTTACCATCAATGGGTATCCTGGTGAGACACAGGGCCCACGACCGAAATTTGTTACCCATTCTCAATGGAAAAGTGCCCAAGCGACATTGGGTTCAGTCAGCTATTTTGGTTTTACAGTTAGGTTTGTTTAATTCTGACACTGAATTTTATTCTGATTCGGTTTTAAGACAGATCAGATGTCACTTGTACTATTTAAGTTAGATAAATATATAATGTAGCTTTATGGGAAACACTTATGATTGTATAAAGTGTGATTGCAACATGAGTAGCATTTAGCAAACAGTGTTCATGATATTTATTCTGTTGCAGCACCTGGCATACAATCTCCCTTTCATAAAATCTGAATCACATTAATACAAGTCTGCACAAAGCAGGCTTGTACATTTGGTTTTTGAGGGAATATTTGGGATGTCTTTATAGTTTTAGACAAGCTCTGACATGCTTATGAGTGTGTGTGTGTGTGTATGTGTGTGAGAGAAAGACCTCATCAGATGATGCCTTCATTTATAATCAGATGACTTGTCTTCATTTATAAAGAATCATATTTTTAACATGTGTGGCCATTTAGTGTCATAAAAGACCAACATATTTCCATGACAGACCCAGGACCAGTGTTTTTCAGGGAAAAAAATGCCTTTTTTAAATCTTGGTTTCACCGTAAGCAGTGTTTCAAATGTTTATTTCTGTTTTTTTTAAAATTACTATTATTATTATTTCTGCAGTACTCTCCGTTGCTCAAAAAGCTGTACTGTCAGATCGCCAAGACCTGTCCGATTCAGATCAAACTGGCTTCCTCGCCCCCAAACGGCAGCGTGATACGAGCCATGCCCATCTACAAGAAAGCCGAACACGTCACAGAGGTGGTCAAACGGTGTCCTAACCATGAACTCGGACGGGACTTCAATGAAAGTATGAAAAAATTAATTCTTTTATATTCATAAATGCAACAGTTATTTGATTGTTCGTGTTGGTGGTAAAGACATTTACATTTACATATGAATACTTTATATATAATCAGACATGTGTGGAACAGTGGAAGCATCTATAACTAAAAAAAAAATCAACTTTTGAACAATAATGGACCAAAATTCTTTCCCAAAACATTTAAACGGCAGCAGATTCAAAAGCATTTTTAAAACACACACCACTAACCTAACAAAATAAAATGTGATTGATGTAGTGACATTTTCTTTAACGGTTTTTATTTTTTCTAAACTCAAAAATATGAATTAATACAATAAACTAACCTGATAACGTGAGGTTACATGAACAAAAGTCCTTTTGGAAAAAATCTAACAAATTCAGGTTACAACTTTTTGAAGTGTACTCTGATAAACCGTATAACTTGTGAAACCAGCTGTTACAGATACAGCTATCTGTTCTAGGACCGGAACATGTTGTGCAGCAAACATAGAACACATTTCAGAACTAGTGGACCGCTATAATATAAACATCTGTGAATTTGAACAAAATACAGCTAACCACCATAATTTGACTAGAAACAACTGCCTACTAAAATCAGACTTGGGTTCCTTCTAATTGTTGATATTGCTTTGCAAACTGGTGGTTGACATCCTGAAAATCCAACCCACTTTAGACTCTATGGTCAACAATGATGGATTGTTTTCTGAAACGAGACATTGAATGTCTGGTCTTGTTTCCAGTACATCTATTATTCTATAGCTAAATTGTTTTGTGAGGTTTTGAACTGAAAATAAAGCTAACTCACACATTCACACTTGGTCGCTTTCAAATATTCCCGTTGTCCTTCCACACTTCTAATTCATAATCTTTCTTGTCCTGCTGACTCTGTCCAGGTCAGACAGCTCCTGCCAGTCACTTGATACGGGTGGAGGGCAATAATCTGTGTCAGTATGTGGATGATCCTGTGACCGGCCGACAGAGCGCTCTCGTTCCGTATGAGGCTCCACAGGTTAGTTCAATCATTGCATGTAACTCCCAGTGTTATTTATGTGTCACTTTTTAGTTAATAGTTTTCTTCTATATATTTTAATATGAATATAAATGTTAATATATTTAATAAAATCCATATTGTTCTTCACTCTTATGCTTCATTTATTTCACATACACTTTGTATATTCGTGCCTGTTGCGGCACGACATACATATTGTGAAATCTTGCAGATCCATATGCATAAGCGCACATTCGCACAAGTATACATATTGTTTGATGGCATGCAGTGATCATTCAGTTCAGGACTCTAAACATGTTCTGACTGGCTATAAATAACCCAGAGATTATTCTCAGTTACAATACCTGCAGTTATTCCTCTTTTTACACTGTTGCTTTGTTTTGTGTTGAATAACAAATGGTTGGCGCCACCTAGAGGTGTATATTTCTTACGTACTGTAAGTGCTGATGTTCAATCAATAAATACATTGTTTTTGGAACTGTTTCTTTTTAATAATTTATTCAGTGAAATGTATTAAGTGTACAAAAACAGCGATAAACAGCAGTTTTTAACTAAATTAAAAAGCGTAAATTAAAAAAGGGATTTCTTGAACATCATGGACTGATGATTATACAAACAGGTCTCATTAGTCAATGTTTTAATAGTGTTTAATAGTGTTTAATTAGTTACATCAATAATTAACAATGAGCAATTCATTTGTTGCAGTATTTAATGATTTTTGTCAACGTTAGTTAATAAAAATACAATGGTTCATTGTTAGTTCATGTTAGCTCAGATCCATTAAATAATATTAATAGATACAACTTTTAATTATTTTTAATTGTATTATTAAATGTTGAATTAAACATTAACTACATTCATAATTAATGTAAATTAATGTATGCTTTAGAATTCATTTTCTTCGTTAGTTTGTTAACTGATATAGTTAACATGTCAGCAAATGTAACATTAACATTAATTATGTATAGTAGTTACAAATTGTTAACAAATGTGACCTTATTGTAAAGTGTTACCAGTTTCTGAATAAATCTAAATGAATTTATTAAAGTGAATTCGACTTCTCAATGCTCTATTTACAATATAATATAATGCTTCTGGAAACTGATTATGTCTCTCTCTTTTTTTATATATTTGTCAAGGTGGGGACTGAGTTCACAACCATTCTGTATAATTTCATGTGCAACAGCAGTTGTGTCGGTGGAATGAACCGCAGACCCATCCTCATCATCATCACGCTGGAGACACGAGAGTGAGTGAACACCATTACTTTTTTTCATACAGCAAAAAATACACTGAAATATTTCTCTGCTTCCAAAAGAGTGTTTCTTAAAGGGAAAGTTCACCCAAAATGACAATTCTGTCATGATTTACTCACCCTGAAGTTGTTTCAGACCGGAATGAGTTTCTTTCTTCTGAACACAAAATAAGTTATTGTGAAGAAGAGTTGCTAGTCACAACTGACTTCCATAGAATGGGGAAAAAATACTGTGGAAGTCAAAGGGGACCAGAAACAGAATCAGTTTGGATCCACTGGGTGAGCAAATGATGACAGCATTTTGGGTGAACTATCCCTTTAAGTGGTTTTGCTTCAGAACAGAACAAAAGTAAACAAAAGCATACTTAGAATTGAGCATTGAAATGTATTATTTTAATTGTGAACTGCATAACAACAACATGCAAACTATTAACATAGTTTGGTTATGCTTGAAGTTAAAGCTGAACTCTACCGTGTTTTTGCTCAGCGGACAGGTTCTCGGCAGGCGTTCGTTTGAGGGCCGGATTTGTGCCTGTCCCGGTCGAGACCGCAAAGCAGACGAGGATCATTTCAGGGAGCAACAGGCTCTAAATGACAGCGTGGCCAAAAATGGAAATGCCAATAAACGAAGTGAGCCATCAATGTATTTCCACAAGCACTTCATTCTTCATATCATATTCAATATAAGCTTCTAATCTGACAGTTGATATCTTAGTTATGTTATTTGTGGTTATAAATGGAGCTTCTGTTTCTGATCTCACAGATTTCAAACAGACTCCAGCCAACATTACAGGCCCTTCCATCAACATCAAGAAGAGGCGACATGGAGAAGAGGAGATGTATTACATACCGGTGAGTGTGGAAGCATGCAGTTTGATTTCTTTTAATGTTTTTCCCAATATAAGTTAATTCTAATATTTTTGGATTGTTTTGAAGGTGCGAGGCCGGGAAAACTTTGACATCCTGATGAAGATAAAGGACAGTTTGGAACTTGTGGAGTATGTACCACAACATTTTGTGGATTCATACAGACAACAACAACAGCAGCTCCTACAGAGACAGTGAGTCTTTATATAGGGATCATACACTACGGTAGAAGTTCAGAGTCAGGAAAGCTTTTTTTATTTTTTTTTTAAAGAAGTAACACTTTTATTTAGCAAGGATGCATTGAATTGATCAAAAGTGAGAGTTAAACATTTATAATGTTACAGAAGATTTATATTTCAAATAAATTGTTGTTTTAAACTTTTTGATTAATCAAAGAATCCTGAATAAAAAAAGTTTCCATAAAAAGTAACACAGTTAGTTACTTTTTTATGGAGTAACGCAATATTGTAATAAATTACTTTTAAAAGTAACTTTCCCCAACGCTGGTAGTATCACACCTGCCAAGTTACTGAATACAGGTCTTGATAAGTACACATGGACCACATAGTCAATGTTCACTGTAATTTCATTACTGTCAGAACTCCTAAATATCATAAAAGCCAGCTTAATCTCAGTAAATAGATTGCAAATCCCCCTCCTCATTTTACCAATTTAAATGTTAATGTATATCTGCAATAACATTACATAAGTTTGTTTGGTTTTTTTTTCACAAGAGGTGAATATATTCAGTTGTTTATGATATGACCTCTTTCAGCTCGTACTTCAGTGTTCCACATTGAGTGCCGTACATTAATTATATTCCTCTCATGTGATTGACAGGAGTCATGTTGCCTCTCCGTCTCCATATGGCACACTCAATAACATGAATAAGATCCACGGGCCCATCAGCAAGCTTCCCTCAATGAATCAGCTCGTGACACAGCAGACTCAGCAGAGCGCAGGACCCTCTGCATCCATGTCACATATGGGTAAGAGCCTACACAACATTTCACTGCCTTTATATAAACCGTACATTTCATACAATTACCTTGTTGACAAAATTGCCAATGGGTTGATTAGAGGTATTTTCCAGCACAATTTATTGGTCATGAACTAACTAGTAACTATGATTTTTGGCCCAATAAACTCCTAATTATTATTATTAATAGTAGGGTGTTAAATTTAGGTATTGTGTAGGATTAAGGGATCTAAAATATATGTAATCATGTAATCCATTAAAAAGTAACTGCAATCTGATTATTAGCATTTTAAAATGTAATATAAGTAATTACAAGTACTGTACTTAATTTTTGGAATCCGTTTACGTAATCCAGATTACCACCCGAATTACGAAATGTTGGGACGTTTTTTAAATTTGAATAAAATGACAATTAAAAGAATTTCAAATCACATGAGCCAATATTTGTTTCACAATAGAACATAGAGAACATAACAAATGTTTAAACTGAGAAATTTTACACCTTTATCCACTAAATGAGCTGATTTCAAATTTGATGCCTGCTACAGGTCTCAAAAAAGTTGGCACGGGGGCAATAAAGGGCTGAAAAGGACATCTAGCAACTAATTAAGTTAATTGACATCAGGTCTGTAACGTGATTAACTATAAAAGGGATATCTTAGAAAGGCAGAGTCTCTCAGAAGTAAAAATGGGCAGACGCTCTCCAATCTGTGAAAGAGTGCGTAAAAAGATTGTGGAATACTTTAAGAGCAACGTTCCTCAATGTCAAATTGCAAAGGCGTTGCAAATCTCATCATCTACAGTGCATAACATCATCAACAGATTCAGAGAAACTGGAGAAATCTCTGTGCGTAAGGGACAAGGCTGAAGACCTTTGTTGGATGCCCGTGGTCTTCGGGCCCTCAGACGACACTGCATCACTCATCAGCATGATTCTGTCATTGACATTACTAAATGGGCCCAGGAATACTTCCAGAAACCACTGTCAGTAAACACAATCCATCTGTGCCATCTGCAGATGCCAACTAAAGCTCTATCATGCAAAAAGGAAGCCATATGTGAACATGGTCCAGAAGCGCCGTCGTGTCCTGTGGGCCAAGGCTTTAAAATGGACTGTTTTGGAAAAGTGGAAAAGTGGAAAAGTGTTCAATGGTCAGATGAGTCCAAATTTGACATTCTTGTTGGAAATCACGGACGCCGTGTCCTCCGGGCTAAAGAGGAGGGAGACCTTCCAGCGTGTTATCAGCGTTCCGTTCAAAAGCCAGCATCTCTGATGGTATGGGGGTGCATAAGTGCATACGGTATGGGCAGCTTGCATGTTTTGGAAGGCACTATGAATGCTGAAAGGTATATAAAGGTTATACAGCAAAATATGCTCCCCTCCAGACGATGTGTATTTCAGGACAATGCAAAACCACATACTGCAGCTATTACAACTGCATGGCTTCGTAGTAGAAGAGTCTGGGTGCTGAATTGGCCTACAGTCCAGATCTTTCACCTATAGAGAACATTTGGCGTATCATTAAACGAAAAATTACATCAAAGACGACCACGAACTCTTCAGCAGCTGGAAACCTATATCAGGCAAGAATGGGACTAAATTCCAACACCAAAACTCCAGAAACTCATAACCTCGATGCCCAGAAGTCTTCAAACTGTTTTGAAAAGAAGAGGAGATGCTACACCATGGTAAACATGCCCCTGTCCCAACTATTTTGAGACCTATAGCAGGCATCAAATTTGAAATGAGCTCATTTTGTGCATAACATTGTAAAATTTCTCAGTTTAAACATTTGTTATGTTCTCTATGTTCTATTGTGAATAAAATATTGGCTCATGTGATTTGAAATTCTTTTAATTGTCATTTTATTCAAATTTAAAAAACATTTCCGGAATTCGGGTTGTACTTTGCATGTGTACATGTAAGTGTACTTCTTTAAAGCATGACAAAAGATTATTAAACTATTGATTTAAAATGTGCTTTAAAGTAAAACCTCTAACTTTTTAAAAGTGTACTTAAATGTGCTAAGAAACATGAAAGTGTCTCTCTTTAAGTACACTTCAGTGTCATTTTATTTCAGTAATATTATATTATCTGCAAATACACCTTTTTAAAACTATAATATTTAAATTTGAAGTACACTTCAAGTGCACATTCAATACAATTAAGCGCACTTCTTTTTCATAAGAGCACCTGTTTGATTTGCTTTGCTCTCACTGAATAAAAAGCGAGACTCTAACAATTACATCTCCCAGACAATGGCCCATATTTACTCGCTAAATCCCATGTGATTCTCATCTGTTGATTTGTGTGTGTTGACTGGTGCTCGTGGGTTTGTCGCTGCAGGTACGAACATGCTGGGTGGACACCACATGCAGTCGAACGGCGATGTGAATGGAGCTCATGCGTCTCAGTCTCTAGTATCCACCTCTCACTGTACCCCTCCCCCACCTTACAACCCCGACCCCAGCCTCGTCAGGTACTTCACCCTGCAGTAGCACCAACCTGACACACACATACACATCTACCGCTGCTTTTTATCATTTTATTAGCAATTTATTTTTACAACAGTGTGACTAATATCAGCCTGATGTATCTTATCAACAGTGGCTTCAGGTTGTCTTATTTTACAGAGATAAACCTTAAATCATTCAAAATTTAGATGTATCTCCGTTTCTCCTTCTCTTCATCATTTGTGACCCTGGAGCACAAAACCAGTCTTAAGTGTCAATTTTTCAAAATTGAGATTTATACATCATCTGAAAGCTTTCCATTGATGTATGGTTTGTTATGATAGGACAATATTTGGCTGATATACAACTATTTGAAAATCTTGAATCTGAGGGTGCAAAAAAACTCAAAATATTGAGAAAATCGCCTTTAAAGTTGTCTAAATCAAGTTCTTAGCAATGCATATTACTAAACAAAAATTAAGTTTTGATATGTTTACAGTAGGGAATTTACAAAATATTTTCATGGAACATGATCTTTACTTAATATCCTAATGATTTTTGGCATAAAATAAAAATTGATCATTTTGACCCATGCAATGTATTTTTGGCTATTGCTACAAATATACCTGTGCTGCTTATGACTGCTTTTGTGCTCCAGGGACACATTTGTCTTTACATGGTTAATCATGGAATTACAGTATATTGATGCTTTTTCTTTTGTGCTAATACACAAAAGAGGATTTCGATTATAATGAAACCTTTGCTTTTAAAGAGGCTTTTGGTTTCTTTTTCTGACGTAGTAATTATTTGTACATAAGAGTAAGAACTTTCTAAATATTTCTCTGCTGGTCAGAGAAACATTTTCAAATCACATGTTAGTGTGCAAAACATGTAAGCCTTTTTCATTTAATATACATATTAAAATGTTAACCACTTTTTGTGTTTACATATTAATATAATTATACACATTACTGATCACATGCAGTCATTTATCACATCGGGCTGGATAGGGGGTGGAGAGGTGATTAATGGCCTGTGCAGTTTCAGCATTTGGGTGAATCTCGCAAAAAAACAACAACAAAAAAAAAACATGTCTAGTACACCCCAAAATCAAAAATATTAGAAATTATATTTTGCTTGATTGGATTTAAGCACCATTTAATTTTTTTTTTTTTTTTTTTTTGCACTGTAACATTATTTTCATGACAATTAATCAAATTTTCCCCATAGATACACATTACTGTCATAGATCTGGAGATTTTTTATTATTATTATTATTTTTTTTTTTTTTTATTCTCATTATTCTTAATAATATTAAGTAATTTTATTACTTAATATTAATTATTTTTATAATATTTTGAATTTTTTAATAATATTATAAATATTAAGTATGTTTTATTAAATAAAAAAGTAATTTTCTCGCTACAGTAGTTGTTTTTCAGTATTGTTTTTTATTAAATAAGCATTAATTAAAGACAGCACAACAAATACTTGTTTACCATTTAAATAACGTATCTTCTTTTTTTTTTTTTATTACAGACATGAGAATTGCTATAATAATTAAAATGTCAACTAAAAAAAATCTTAATGGTGCTAAAAATATTTAGATTCTTTCAGCAAAATACAATTGCTTTTGGGTTGAAATATATGACACTGTATAACATGTTCTAGACAGGTTTTTTGAGATTTACCTTCACCCAGTTATCTGTTTACATTATTTACCCAGTTAATCGCATTGTCATCTGTGCTACTTTGTCAGTCATAAGTCTTATATATTGGCACCTTGAGTGATATTTATTTTTAAACTAGATGTGTCATGTTCCATGCACATTGCAATGTTTTACAGACTCCATTGTCACAAATTTGATTATTAATATCAATGTTCCCTCTACATTTAATACTTAATGTATCAGGGTGGAATTAAAAGTCGGCGTCTATAATTATGACAAAGCAACCAATGTTTCTGAATCCATGTTTTGTTTAAAATGATGCATACCTTTCTACACATATTTGTGGTTCTGTTTGTCTCAGTTACTCTACCTTTAAAATAACTCTGTCGGCTTTATATTTACAACATTTCTTGTTTTGATTGTATCAAGCAAATCATTTTTATTGGTGAAATATTTATAATAAAAAGATCAATGCAATGAAAAACTTGTTATGCATCATTAATGTAATTGCATGTTGTGATTGCATTTTTATTTGTAAAATGAAATCATATGCAAATTTTGAAATGTTAAATACACAAACATTTGCATGCAGCATTTCATTTAATTACACTACTGTTCAAAAGTTTGGGGTCAGTAAAACTTTTTTTAAGAAAGTATTATATTCAGCAAATGTTTACACAATTTACACAAATGTTTTTTATGGTTTCCACAAAGATATTAAACAGCACAACTGTTTTCAGTCATTGAAATAAGAACTATATGACATAATAATGATTTCTGATGGACTGAAGTAATGATGCTCAAAATTCAGCTTTGTGTCACAAGAATGAGTTACATTTTAAAATATATTTATGTATTCAAAAAATATAAATAGATTTTTGATCAAATAAATGCAGTCTTAGTGAGAATGCGAGGGGAAAAAAAATCTCACCAAACTTTTGAATGCTAGTGTATATCGCATTCACTTCTAGCCCAACGTTTCATCATTTTTTAAACTGGTATTTGTATCATCACTGATTTAATCATAATTATGATTACAATACAGATGCTTTAATTTAATCAAGTATTCTGTTGCCTAAATACACTCACATGATCATTCCATCAGTACCTGATAATAATCCCTGTGCAGATGCAAATGCCGTGGTGCTTGGCTTGTTATGTTCTCCATGGGTGAATATGTAATTCACAGGACGCAGCCGCTTGGTCTTAGTGGGATTCCTTTTCTCTCTGAACAGTTTCTTAACCAGCCTGGGCTGCCAAAACTGCATCGACTACTTCACATCTCAGGGACTCCAGAGTGTCTACCACCTTCAGACTCTTTCCATGGAGGTAAACCAACAATTCAGTCAATACGCTCTTTCATTATTGGGTCATTCATGTTTTATCCTGTTCTCCATTCATTTTTTTCCTGTAGGGATTTTTAAAAAGCTAAAAGCTACGAACAGTGCTGGGTAGTAACTGATTACATGTAGTCTGGATTACGAAATCAGATTCCAAAAATTAAGTACTTGTAATTAGTTATATTTAGTGCTGTCAAACGATTAATCGCATCCAAAATAAAAGTTTTTGTTTACAAAATATTTGTGTGTGTACTGTGTATATTTATTATGTGTATATATAAATACACAAAAATGGATGTATATTTTTTACAAAAATATGTTATGTTTATATATTTATATATATATATAATATAAATTATATGAATATAAATATATACATGTAAATATTTTCAAAATATATATTGTATGTGTTTGTATTTTTAATAAATATACACAGTACACACACATAATATGTAAACAAAAACTTTTATTTTGGATGCGATTAATCACATTAAATGGCAGTAAATTATTTATACACTTATTATTATATAAGTGTATTGATTCTCCTTAATTTTTATTTTTTTTTAATTTTACTAAAGGTAATTGCGAAGTTTTCACATGTTAAAAAATAAATACGACCTCACGTTGTGTCAATCACGTTTACACACTGCCTCTGAAACTTTCGTCCGTCATAAACAAATTTGGATCAGGTTTGATTTTCTGCGTTTTCGCATCCGTAGCATGCATTTGGATAGGAAAGGATGAGGAATACGAAAAAACGGAAAAACACACGTGAAAATTTTAGACTCAGTTTGCAATAACCTTAACTCATGTAATTTGTAAATAGACTGGAGTTTGTAAGTAATCCACCCATCTCTGGCTATCAACTAAACCAACCAGTTACAAGGAAAATAACAACATTACAAACTTTGATTTGAAGCAAAAATCCAAATGTGAAAATTAAAAAAACGACAAATGTACAAGACTGTGCTTAATGGTTTTAGTGAAGGAAATGAACTACAAGCCCATGAAGCATTGCATACAACATCATTGAATTAAAAATTATAATAAAATATAAAAATAATCATTTAAACTTGGTAATTATGTCTATAGAAACACACATATGTATACATACACACTAGTTTCCATATTTTATGGGTCCATTCCATGGGCGTAATGGTTTTTCTACTGTACAAACTGTATTTTCTATCCCCTTACCCTAAACCCAACCCCTTTACACAAAACCTTTTCTGATTAAAAAAAAAAAAAGTACTTCTGTATGATTTATAAGCTGTTTTCCTCATGAAATGTCCCCACGAGGTCAAAAATGAAAAGATTCACAAAGGCCGTTTTATTCTACCATGAAATAGTAGTGTGGCCTTCACTGTAATACGCGCTCTTGTGTTCCTCAGGACCTTGGTGCTCTGAAGATCCCTGAGCAGTTCCGGATGGCGATCTGGAGGGGCCTGCAGGACATGAAGCAGGGCCACGATTACGGCCAGCAGCTCATCCGCTCCAGCAGTAACATGGCCACCATGGCCATCGGCGGCGGAGGAGAGCTGCAGCGGCAGCGCGTCATGGAGGCCGTGCACTTCAGAGTGCGGCACACCATCACCATCCCCAACCGCGGCGCCCCACGGGAGCGGAGGAGTGGGCCGACTTCGGCTTTGACATGCCCGACTGCAGGATACACAAGCACTCCATTAAGGAGGAGTTCGCAGAAAGCGACGTTCGCTGAGAAGGACTGAGGATCCATCGCTTTCCAGGCATCGTCCGTATTGATTTCTTTAAACTGCAGTGGACAGTTTGCATTTCCATATAGTAGCACTTCCATATTTGACAACAAGGGATTTGAGGAGTAAAAAAATTCGCTTTTGTGAAGACCAGGGTTCAAATGAATCATTTTATTTGATTGATTTGTCATTTGTGGCCTTATGCTAATATCACATCACACAAAAAATTATCCATTAGCTAAAACAAATGATATTATTAGGACGTAGTTATGAACAGTTAAAAGCAGTGTATGATTTCAGAACATTGCCTTATTTATTTCGGCTTGGTGTAAATAATAATTGTGCAATCATGTATTGAATTACGTGTGAAGTAATGCCCGAAGATCAAGTGGATGCTTGACCCACAAAATCATACTTTATATTTACTTATTTTGAAAAAGGCAGGTTTATCGAAGCCAGACGTGTACAACTAGATCAAAAAGCACTCTGTATTGAATTATTTTCTCATTATAAGTTATACATATAATTAGTTCATTTTTCATCAAAGTTTTACAATAACATTGATGAAAACAACACCATAAAATGAATTTAATTTTAAATTAGCATTATTTTATTTTTATTTTTTTGAAAGTGGTGCTTTACACTGCAATTTTTTTTTTTTTTGATGAATTATGTGTTGAGTATTATGTTATTGACAGGGAGACACTGGATCATCATAAGGGTTGTCAGAATTTTAAAGTTTTGTGGTATTAGCCTTGCAGGACAAGGTTTTATTTATCATGCTGTACTGATATAATGTCTATTTTTCCTTTAGCATATGTAATCACTGTCTTGTTAGTTTGTTTTAAATGTCTCTAAAGTTATGATGTTTTTATGTAATAGTAAAATTATGGCTCAGCCAAGGTATTAAGGTGACATTTCATCCCCAAATTGCATATATATATATATACATACACATTATGATTTTTACATTATGATTTTATGAGAATGTAAATGCATTTTTTTAAAAAAAGGAAATGTATTAAAAAAAATGAACAAAGCACAACAAATAAGAATTTTGGAATAAATGTGCTAAATTATAAACAAAAACAAAAACAAATTGGTCTTTAAACTAAATATTATTATTTATTATTTTATTTTTTGGGGGGCTGAAAAAAAAGGATAAACCTGGATATAATTTTGTGAGTTTCACCTCTGCAACACAAAGGAACACAAACTATGTACTATTTAAAACACAAACTCCACTTTAATATCACTTTTAATATTGCTAGTACTAAGACGAGGACAAAGTTTGAAGTAATTTTGTTCAGCAGACCCAACACAATTATTTTGGTCTTGTTTAGGTGAAAAATACTAGAGGAAAGCAGGAAAGTGTTTCAGACAGTGCCGTCATCCAGGAACATTGTCTCCTGTGGTATATATATTACACCCACAAAGTCTGTGTATGAAGCTGAACTAAGGGCCGTCTTGAACATTAATGATTTGGTGGATTGCATGTAGTCAGAGGTACAAATGTCACCTTTATTTAACAGCAAATGCATTTGTAAATAACTAGCGTTACCCATATAACTCCTTGTTGTTCATGTGATAAGAACAGCACATTTTAAACTGGGTCCCAGGAGGTTAATCGAGGAAAAACTGCTGTTTTAAATTGGCTGTGATGGTGAAATACCATCATATAGATCAAAGCACTTTATGGCTTTAGGATATTGTAAACAATGTTATATTCACAGTTAATATCAGTCAGTATTATGTCATGCTGTGTCATTTTGACAACTACAGATTTTAGAAATGTTTTTAAGAGTTATCTTGTGTTTTCATTAAAGAGCTGTAACGCTGTTTCTTTTTTATATTGCCACGTTTGAATGATGTAAAGTGATTTCTTTTTCAAATAAATACTAAAGTGTGCAAAATGAGGGTGTTTTAATACAAGATCAGTAACTGTTGAGGATGTTTAAGAATGAGAATTTGTTGTTTGGTCTCTGTTGGATTTCAGTCATTCTGAACATTTAATTTCAGATGTCACATAAGTTACACCTATTTAGGATCAAGTTGAGACGGCACTTTATTACTTATTGTTTATGACTTTTGCTGGTTATCTGAATGAAGAATTACAGTTATAATACTAATATAACAGTTCAGGCTATTTTTATCACAAACTGGTTGATTATGTGCAGTAAACATTAGAATTGATGTGTAGTAAACAGTAGAAGATCAGGCCCTTTCTTTCAGAACATGCTTCACAACTTGTTCTGTCCAGGCTGGACTATTGCAATGCTCTCTTGGCAGGTCTTCCAGCCAGTTCTATCAAACCTTTACAATTAATCCAGAACGCAGCTGCAAGATTCATTTTTAATGAGCCAAAAAGAAAGCACATCACACCTCTGTTCCTCAATTTGCACTGGTTACCAATAGCTGCTCACATAAAATTCAAGGCATTAATGTGTGCCTACAAAACCACCACTGGCTCTGCATCCCTTTACCTAATTCATTACTTCAGACTTATGTGCCTCGAGAAGTGAACATTCTGCAAGTGAACAATGCATTATTGTGCATCCCAAAGAGGCACAAAATCACTTTCACGGACTTTTAAATGAAATGTTCCCTTCCCTTAGCCCTTCCCTCTTCAAGAATCGACTAAAAACACAACTCTTCCATCTTTATTTTACCCTCTAACTCTAGCACTCTCTAATTTTCTATTCTTAAAAAAAAAAAAAAAACGTGCCCCTTTTAGACTTTAGCACTCTATTCATTTACTAACTGCTTGTTTTCTTTAAAAAAAAAAAAAAAAATGTAATTGTACATTTAACAAAAAGTAAAAAAAAAAAAAAAAAAAAAGTCTAACAGTAGCCTACATGTAGCAAGGTTGATATATATATATATATATATATATATATACAGTTCAAAATTCATCATACCCTTGGTAAACACACTGAACAAAATTATAAATGCAACACTTTTGTTTTTGCCCCCATTTTTCAAGAGCTGAACTCAAAGATTTAAGACTTTTTCTATGTACACAAAAGGCCTATTTCTCTCAAATATTGTTCACAAATCTGTCTAAATCTGTGTTAGTGAGCACTTCTCCTTTGCCGAGATACTCCATCCACCTCACAGGTGTGGCATATCAAGATGCTTATTAGACAGCATGATTATTGCACAGGTGTGCCTTAGGCTGGCCACAATAAAAGGCCACTCTAAAATGTGCAGTTTTACTGTATTGGGGGGGTCCGGGGGGTCCGAAAACCAATCAGTATCTGGTGTGACCACCATTTGCGTCACGCAGTGCAACACATCTCCTTCACATAGAGTTGTTGATTGTGGCCTGTGGAATGTTGGTCCACTCCTCTTCAATGGCTGTGCGAAGTTGCTGGATATTGGCAGGAACTGGAACACGCTGTCGTATACGCCGATCCAGAGCATCCCAAACATGCTCAATGGGTGACATGTCCGGTGAGTATGCTGGCTGTGCAAGAACTGGGATGTTTTCAGCTTCCAGGAATTGTGTACAGATCCTTGCAACATGGGGCTGTGCATTATCATGCTGCAACATGAGGTGATGGTTGTGGATGAATGGCACAACAATGGGCCTCAGGATCTCGTCACGGTATTTCTGTGCATTCAAAATGCCATCAATAAAATGCACCTGTGTTCGTTGTCCATAACATACGCCTGCCCATACAAGAACCCCACCGCCACCATGGGTCACTCAATCCACAACGTTGACATCAGCAAACCGCTCACCCACACAACGCCATACACGCTTGTCTGCCATCTGCCCTGTACAGTGTAAACCAGGATTCATCCGTGAAGAGAACACCTCTCCAAAGTGTCAGACGCCATAGAATGTGAGCATTTGCCCACTCAAGTCAGTTACGACGACGAACTGCAGTCAGGTCGAGACCCCGATGAGGACGACGAGCATGCAGATGAGCTTCCCTGAGACGGTTTCTGACAGTTTGTGCAGAAATTCTTTGGTTATGCAAACCGATTGTTGCAGCAGCTGTCCGGGTGGCTGGTCTCAGATGATCTTGGAGGTGAAGATGCTGGATGTGGAGGTCCTGGTGTGGTTACACGTGGTCTGCGGTTGTGAGGCCGGTTGGATGCACTGCCAAATTCTCCGAAACGCCTTTGGAGATGGCTTATGGTAGAGAAATGAACATTCAATTCACGGGCAACAGCTCTGGTGGCCAATTGCATGCTCCCTCAACATTTGCGACATCTGTGGCATTGTGCTGAATATACTTCAAATAGCACTGGCTTCTATAATCAGATGAAACTAAAAAAAGAGCTTTTTAGCAGCAAACACTCTAAGATGGGTTTGGTGAACACAGGGATAAAAAGTATCCCATGTGTACAATGAAATATACTGCTGTATTTTTTTATGTTGTGGGCCTATATTTCTGCTGGAGGTCCTGGACATCTTGTTTAAACACATGGCACATGGTTTAAACACGATTCTATCAAATACCAACAGATAAAAAATCAATAAGTGACTCTGTTAGAAATCTTATAATGGGCCATGTTTGGATCTTCCAACCGTACAATAATCCAAACACAAACCTCAAAAACAACACAAAAATGGGTCACTGAGCACAAAACCAAGCTTCTGCTGGCCATTCCAGTCCTCTGACCTGAACCCTGTATAAAATGAGTGGTGAACTGAAGAGAAGAAGCAGCAACATGGAGCTGGGAATCTAAAGGGTCTGGAGTGATTCTGGATGAAGGAATGGTCTCTGATCTCTTGTCAGGTGTTCTCTAACCTCATCAGGCATTATAGGAGAAAACTCAGAGCTGTTAAACTGGCAAATGGAGGTTTCAAAAAGTATTGAATAAAAGGGTGCCGTTAATTGTGGCCAATGTGTATTAGAGAAAAACATTTATTTCATAATGAGATTTCTCTCCCATTTTAAATTCATATTCTCCAATGAAAGGCTACATTTTTGTAATTTTTTAAAATCAAAAATCAAAAGGATTAATGATACAGATAAATTTTCACAGACTTCTTTGGTCATATTTACCATGGGTATGAATAATTTTGAGCACAACTCTATGTGTGTGTGTGTATGCATGTATGTATGTATGTATGTATGTATATATATATATATATATATATATATGTGTGAGTGCTGTCAAACGATTAATCGCGATTAATCGCATCCAAAATAAAAGTTGTTGTTTACATAATATATGTATGTGTACTGTGTATATTAATTATGTATATATAAATACAAACACATGCATGTATGTATTTTGAAAATATTTACATGTATATACATTTATATTATATAAGTATATTTAATATATAAACACAACATTTTTCTTAAATATATATATATGCATGTGTTTGTATTTATATATACATAATTAATACACAGTACACATTCATATATTATGTAAACAACAACTTTTATTTTGGATGCGATTAATCGTTTGACAGCACTAATATACGTACTACGGAGCCCGGGAAGTCACCTGTAGGCAGTGGTGGAAATGGCCAGAATTCACTGGGGGGACTCTAGCTTTTTTTTGGGAGGGGGGTAATAATGCTAATTTTAGATGACCTTTCGGATGTATTTAATTATAAAACACTTTATAATCTATAATAACATTTATTAACAACGTATTTAATATTTTCTCTAAACTTTCTTGTATATTTAGACAAGCACCTGCAATTCTGGCCAAATTAAAGATACGTTGTGTGTGAATTTGCACATATTACTTTGCAGTTAGTTTTTAATATTACATTCTTGAGGACTCTATGCTTACATTTCTTTTCAGGAGCACTAGTGCTCCTGCTTAAAAAAATAGGAACAAACCTTCTGATCAATGACAGGAGGGTCATTCCTGGGATTCGGTAACATTTCAACTTGGAATATACATGTTTTTCAACTTCTAAATACCCCACATCATTAGGCACATATCAAACCTCCAAAAAATATTCATCATATTTTAAAATATCATATTCAAAATATAGTATTTTCCCACCTCAGGCATTAAAGACCTTTTATCAATTTGAGTTTTTTCCAGCTTTTTTTTTTTCTCAACCCCGTAACGGACAAAATTGGGATTGGTTTAAAAGGATTTTACACGAAATCGTTATAAAACAAACGTCTACCTACTGCTCTTGTGTTCCTGATAACAATTTAATGATATCAAATGTAACATTTATCATCATTTTCACAATTTTATAGGATTGAAGCTAAAAATACACAAATTGTGTGTCTACAGTCTCTTTATTTTTGTAAAAAATATTTTTAATTTAAAATTTTAACTAAAACCACAATTTTATTGTTTTAGCCCTTAACATGTCAGATGGTAATCAGCAATAAATATTTTTGTTCTTAATTGTCTTCCCTATATTTTTCTAAAAATATTAATGTGACAAGGTGTGATAGGGTTGAAGACTGTAACACATTTGAAATTTTACATTGCCTTAAATTTAATTTTTTGGTTTTGTTTCTCTCTCATATTGTCCCCTTGTTTCTGGGTCAACATATCTGCATGCCCAACACAATTTCTGATGTATGATGCTTGTCCACGTTTATTATGTCAAAATTCTATTTAAAACAAAAATATGAGTTGTCATGATTTTGAGTATATATATTTACTGAAACCATGACTATTTTATATTTTTCATTAAAATTATTAATGAATGAAGCAAATAACTCAACCCTGTCACAAGTTTACAACCCTGTAACAATGATAAATACGTATATTTGTGATGGGGTTGTGGTTTTTCACACAAATGGCCACTGCTGCTCATGTAGCATAGGAGAGTAGACCATATATGGCAGCAATAAAATAAACAAAATGTTGTTAAAGTAATAATTTTCCATCTTAATTTTATATGACGGTGTTGAGTTGTTAAGCTTGACAGTACCCTCTCTGACTATAACATGCCTCAAAAATATGAATAAAAAGTATGATACCACTAACCATTTTCTGCACCACTATTAAAGAGACCTGGATGAAGTCACATATGAGTGGAGACTAAATTATTATGGGCGAAGAATGGTTAGTGTGACGGGGTTGAGTTCAGACTGAGAGACATAACTTTACAGTTTTTTAATCAAATATTTTGCATTTTTTTAGAAAATAGTTTTTACAAGAAAGGAACACAAGTAAATGCTTTCATTGTTGCCAAAAATCACAGACACTATGCACATTTTGTTATTAATTTTCTGAGTACAAACTCAGGGACATTACAAAATGCTTGGTTCAAGATAGATATGGCATTATTTTATGCTAAAAATATAAAAATGCAATAATTATTTTTATTAATTATAACGGGCATCCCAAAGTTTTGTGAAAAGTTTCTAACAATTCATTTTGGTGAACCACCACTTTAGAAACTCTGGGGGACTGAAATATTACCGAATCCCAGGAATGACCCAGAAATTAACCTTCCTATTGTTATTTGACTCCTTGAAGTTTTTTTTTTTTTTTTTTTTTTTTAAACCTTTGTAATGCCATTTTTCTAACTTTATTAAATGTATGTCATCTTTTGTGCCAAAAAAATTAGATGTATAAACTTTTATAAAAAATGTTTAACTAAACAATAAATTCAATTAAAATAATAAGATATAACAGAAGAATAAGTTTCCAGTCAAATGAAATCAGCATCAACAATTCATCTTTGCATGGCACAGAAGAGCACAAATGTGGCATTAAGCAATATTTACAGAATTTAAGAAATTTTTAACAAGACTCAGAGGTAGCATTAATGCATCTCATAATAACAATTTTATGAGATTAATGTTTTAAATATATAAATTTCAATGGATTAAATGACTCAATTTATACTTTAAAAATGAAACAGAAACTGCCAGTAGGTAGCAGCAAGTCACTGTCTTTGTCACTGAATCATTCATTCAATCGATTCGTTTAAACGGCTGATTCATTTAGGAACGAAGCAAGTGACTCTCTTTATGAATGGGTCATTGAATCATTGACTCACTAGATTTGTTCAAAAGCAAAGATTCATTCATAAACGAAACAGCGCTGTGTCAAAGACTTGCGCAGAGGCTCAGCTGTGACTTTGTTTTAACTATATTTTGTTGACAAAATAGAGCGAAATAAACAGTGTTCCTAAAATGTAAGTCACTTAATATTAACTTTTGTATAAAATAAAAAATGTATAAGTATAAATTCAATTTCACATTTGCAAACTCTCTATAATCATTTAAAAGCTGTAACCCTCCGTTCATCGCTATCTCACAAACTTCCATTTTAATGAATGAAGCTCTCTACACACTTAATATATTATTTACATCGTCTCTACACTTTGTTTGTTACAATGAATGACAACAACTGCAGTCTGCTTCACTGTCTGTGCTGTGAGGAGCAGCACGCGCAGCGATAGAGGAGCATTTCTATTGGCTGCAGTCTGAAGGTATTAAATGGCAAAAACGGCATTGTGCAGCGAACCATAAACACAGCGCTACGTTTATATGCAGAACTGGGATCGCTTTCATATTCTTTTGAATGGATAAAATATAGAAATCACTTCTAATCACTTCCCCCCCATTTCCAGCCCTGCCTGTAGGAGAAAAAAAAAACAATCCGTTCCCACGGGTTTGTAAACTGTACTCACGGATTCATGCAGCAAGCTCCTAGGTAGCCTATGTGTTAACGAATCATGCTGTATATTGTTTTATTGCATATTATTATGTGGAATAGGCCTACAGCAAATTGTAATGGACACGAGTTGGAATACAACGATTTAATAAGAAAGATGTGCGTCAAAATCTTGTTTAATTTGTGATCATCTTAGACTTGATTATTATTGTATAATAAACCTGGCATTGTGACTGACTTTGGAGTTATTTGTTACTCTTTTGTAAGTCGTTTTGAATAAAAGCTTCTTCTAAATGCATGTAACCTAAATATATAACAACAACAACAATAATAATAATAAAATAATAGTTATTATTATTATTTTAATTTATAGGCTAAATAAATGAGTGAGTAAAATGTTTGTCATACAATAATTGTATATACAGGGTGCGATTTGGGGAAAAAAGCAGAGGGGGGATGCTTTTGAAAACTTTTTTCTCTCTGCATAGGTGGCATTCCTCCAGGAGGGAACAGTTCATGTAAAGTCAGTGAAAGTGATTTTGTGCCTCTTTGAGATGGCACAATAATGCGCCTTTCCCAGAAAGAAACAAGCTCATCTACATCTTGAGTGAATGTCCAGCGCATATGGATTTGTGTGAGCAGAAGTGACTGTGTTTCAGTCCGGAGGTCCAGCACAGGGAGCGATGTGCTCCGCGCGCGGCTGGTGAGGTCTGATCTGATCTGATCCGCTGCGCTTAACACAAGCACTGACGTGTTCACAGAGCAGCAGCGCGAGAGTGACACAGCGGCACAACCGGGTAAGAGAAACACAATTCCTCTAATCTTACTGCTAGTCTGGCCCTCTCACAGGCACCGCGACTCCTCGAGTGTGTTAAGTGTCCGTCTAATGGTATCGTCCTCCAGCGGCATAACGATTGTAAAGTAATATGTTTTATAAGATGCAGTAAAAGGTAGTGCTAGCAAAGTTTACCCCTCAAACGCCTGCGTTCGGATTTCCCCGGAAGTGAGTTGTCCACTTTTCTGCGTGTCTGCTGGTCTTTGTAGTTTCTTCTCGATGTCTCCCAGGTTTAGGTTCGATTACACTTTCACATACAAAGACTACAACCCGTGTGTTTCCGCTTGAGGCAAATTGTTTCGTGGAGGAGGATGGGAAGTGTAGTTTACACGGAGTCGTCCGTATTTTGTATCAACAGAGAATACCTGATTTAAAAACTACAGTAACCAGCATGCTTTGCGCCTTAAAGGAATCATTCAGCTGCGGCTAACCACCGATGCTAAATAGCAAATTAGCTTACGAGGTCTGACTATTAGCCTTCTAGTTACGTTATTAGTGAGTTAATGAAATAAACGTTGAGGTAAGTGTCTGTTGCGCCATTTGACTAATGAGAACAGACTGAGAATAGCTGTGTACTGAAACTAAAGCTACTGTTCATTTGCATGCACTGTCCTGTTTTGTGTAAATGTCAGGAAATAGACACGTATCTGAATCGCAGGTTCTGCCCTACAATCACTATCGTTTTTTTTACATATACATAATATATGTTGGCTTTCACCAAATTGATGCGTTAGATTACGTAGAAGTGAGTGAAAGTTGAGGGAATGAGGCTGATGAGCTGCTTTGAGGCTTAAGTCTTTTGCAGATACACCAAACCGGTTCTTCATTCAGTTTATGTGCCGTTTTATTGAAGGTAATCTTAATTTGGGATGATTATTATACTCGAATAACCTCTTGGTTGTTTTTTGGACTTTGCCTCAGATTGCATGTGTAGGTTAGCACGCGGAGGCTTCCCCTGTTTTACGATCAGGAAAACAATCTCTTTAACGCACTCATAAGTCAATCGTATTTTATCATTGACGGAAATGTGCAAGAGGGTAGATCATTTAGTCAACAAATATGTTTGGATTTTAAACCCAAAATGTCATTTAACACCACCCATAACCCCGCCTGTGAAGTGTCATTCACTGAGAGTACAGAGCAAATCAGCTGATCCGAACAAGACGACAAAAAACCTTAAGGAATGTGTTATTTACTAAAATAATTGTTTTCAAAACTTATTTGATTCTGTTTAAACATCCAGAAGAGTCATAGCAAACCTTACACAATCCAATAGGGCAGTGAAGAAAAAAAAAAAGAAAATAATAAAATATACTGAACAAATGTCAAATTTTTCAGTAAGATCTTATTATATTCGTAATTGTGGGGGTGCATAGGAAGTGTATGAAGGATTATAGAAATGCATAAATAAAGGATTTACACTTAGGATTTTTGACAAAGGGTTGCTTTAAAACACTGCCTTAATTACACTTGTTTATTAAGAACATTTAGGAAATAAAGAGGATGCATTAAATCAGAGCTTTTTCACATCACATTTTTTAGATTTAAAACATTTTAATTTGAGGCTCCAAATAGCCTAATTTTGCTACAGTGTAGAAAGGAAAGCATCGGTTATAATTCTCCACGGTTTGAGCTTAAAACACTTTTAGAAACATAAATTAGGGTGGTGTAGCTCTTCAACACCATTACACGTTATAATATATCAAAAAACATGCTTAAGTAGACGACAGCGGGATGCGATTGGATTGTATAATTCTACTCCTGGATAGCAGAATGATTTGCATGCCGCTTTGAATAGAGATTTGTGCAGATAGTGAGCTCAACGATCAGATTTATATTGTGTTATATATCAGGGTAGATAGGTAGCAGTGTTTGCAATGCGATTTAACTGTAAATATAAAAACAGCATGTAAATATATTTCCATTTTCACTGAACACTTGGTACGTTGCTCTAAATTTACAGACAGAATGCCAGAAGGAGACAGTGCCGGTGAATCCATCCATGGGAAACCATCAGCGATCGGAAACTTCTTTAAACGGCTCGGGCAGGTCTGGCTCTTGGAAATGACTATTCGAGTGATTTTGAGATTGCAAGTCAGTGTTTTGGATAATCAGAACTACTATTTCTCTTTGAAATGCAGATTTATCAGTCATGGTTGGACAAGTCAACACCGTTCTCATCAGTCCGATGGGCAGCCACTCTTATTCTAACGGCCATATATATGATCAGAGTATATATACTACAGGTAAACCACCACGCTTTACAAATAATATCATTGCTTCTGTTTAGGAGCATTCACAAAATGCATCCGCTTTGGCATTATGGATACAGTTGTCATGCTGTTGTAGACTCATACGAATGTTCTTGTTTTGTAACTTGTGGATTTTTTGTTACAAAATGTGAATCAAATGTAATGAAACACTTGTGTCTTTTTATTAGGGGTGGTACATAGTCACATATGCTCTTGGGATCTACCACCTAAACCTCTTCATTGCGTTCCTCTCACCAAAAGTGGATCCCTCATTGCTTGATGATCCAGGTAGAACCGGGATTTAAAACCATCTTACTGTCCTCACTGATATTTGCATTATGGATGGAGATTTTATTTTTTTTTTTTCCTTTCTTTCTCCTAATCAATGTCTCCTCATTAGATGAGGGTCCAGCACTACCCACAAAACAGAATGAAGAGTTCCGGCCGTTCATCAGGAGGTTGCCAGAATTCAAATTCTGGTAAGTTGTCACATTATGGTGTTTAAATGAATAGTTCACCCAAAAATGAAAGATGTGTCATAATTTACTTGTTCCAAACCTGTATGAGTTGTTTTCTTCTGCTAAACACAAACAGTTGCTGGTAGCCATTCCATAGCATTTTTTTTTTAATGGCTACCAGCACCAGTTTGGTTACCGACGTTAATCAAAACATCTTGGTGTTTAACAGAAGAAAGAAATTCATACAGGTGGGGAAAAACACAAGGGTCAGTAAATGATGACGAAATGTTTGTACTTGATGAGTAGAGAATAATGAGTACATCAGTTTGATCCAGTGACGAGCAGAAATGATAAATGCTGTGATTTTTACTCTGTGAAAAACATGGACGGAACCACAGAATACAGTCATAAAAATTGAATTTTTTCTGTATAATGCAGAATGTAACAAAATTTGGATGAATACATTAGAAGTAGGGCTGTATGTTCTGCGTGTCTTTGTGTGAATGAGTGGCACAGTTTTACAATAAACTGTGACTGAAATCTATTATTATTTTAGAGTAGAATGTACTCTTCAAAATAACAATAATAAAAATACAGTTCATTAAAACATTTTTCATTCAAGCAGCATTTTTTGGCAAAAAATAAGAATTGTTCAAATTGAATTAGAATTTATTTTAAACGATTAATTGTTGTATAATAATTTGTACTCCTAAAACGCATAATTCATCGTAAAACAGAATTTATGAAAAAAAAAAAAATTTAATTATGAAATGAAATTATGAAGTTATTAAATTGTTAAAGTTGTTTTAATTCAATTGATTAGACCTCTTTCTTATTATAAAAATTGAACTCAGCCATTAAAACCGAATCCAGAAAAACAATTCAATAGAAAACACATTATGTAGGAAGAAATAAAACTTATTTCAGTGGGTGGCAATATACAGCTGATCTAAAAAATTCTTTTAAAGATGCATGTACAATATTGCCACAGTAAATGTAACATTTATTTGACACAATCGCTACTGAAATAACTTTGAAAATAAAGAAAACATTTTATTTGGCAATTGCGTTGTTTTGCATTGGTAACAAGCCTCTATCTTTGACGATTGCAAAACTTTCAAGTAGATATTCTCTTGATTTGTGTGAGTGCAATAATTGATAATGTGATAAAACGTGATTAAACGTTTACCCATTATAATGCAGCCCTAGCCTCAGTTCAGTCAAAATAAAAGGAGGACTTCTCAGCAAATTCAAGATTAGATTGATTGTGTTTTCAAAGACTCCTGGATTTCCTTGATGTTCACGTTACATAAATGTGTTGTATATTCCCTCCGAGTGCGTTGATTTCTGTGTGCGTTGTTTTTGGTTGATGTTTCAGGCATTCAGCGACGAAAGGCATCGTCATCGCTATGATTTGCACATTCTTCGAAGCCTTCAACGTGCCAGTGTTCTGGCCCATCCTCGTAATGTATTTCATCATGCTGTTCTGCATCACCATGAAACGGCAGATCAAGGTTCGGCAGTGGAAGCTTTTCTTTACCAGCTATTTTAGTTCACAAAGCTGAGTTATCAAAACATAGCTTTTCATTTGCATTGAAACTGAAGTTCTTTGACATTGTTTGTGTTTCCTCTGCAGCACATGATCAAGTATAGATACCTGCCCTTCACACATGGGAAGAGGACTTACAGAGGCAAGGAAGACTCAGGGAAAACCTTTGCTAGTTAAAATTCCCCTTCCTGAAATTAAAGTTATTGATGAAGAATGGTGCGTAAAGGGGGTTGAGGTTTTTTTTTTCTCTTTTGCTTTTTCTTTTTCCGAGTAAAGAAAAGCCAAGCCTGTTGAAAATTTTGAGCGACATTGATACTGTAATGCTGCCTTTAAGCGTTTGGGGTTTGGGCCTTTGAGAAATGCTGTTGAGAGCTTTTACACTGGCAAATTTTAATATATTTGGACAACTAAGTATGAGATTTGACTCTTTATTTTCTCAGTGGTCCCCATTCTTCTTCAAACCTAGAGGATTTGATAGACCGTCTTCTCCAGTATAGATTTTAAAATGGTAGTTCGCATGAAAATGCTAATTTTTCAATCATTTACCCACCTTTGTGTCATTTTCAATCAATATGGCTTTTTTCAGTGGAAAACAATAGATGATGATGTTTAGCGGAATGCACGTACTGTAATTTTCCATAGCTTTACTGTTATGGAAAATAGCAGCATGAATGGAAATGAATATATGAATAGCAGCATGAAAAATCGTATTGGTTTGGAATTAAAAGAGTGTGAGAAGTGAACTACTACATGATTATTTACAAACATGGGAATATAATATAAAATAGCGGGAAGAGTTGTCATTTGTATAATTAATATTGATGGGGAAAAAGCCTATTTCATCATTTTATGACCCCCATGATGAGAGAGAGCGTTTAATATTCATACCGTGCTACATTTGGTGTCCTCCATAGTTAATATCATTAGATTCAGTATTCAGATGAAAGCAAGACGCTTCCACGAGAGCAGAGAGTTAGTGGAGTTCCATCTTGCCACATGTTAATATTTGCCTTTTATGAACATTTGTAATTCTCTTAATGTGCTGTAGCATTGTATTTAATTTTTGTACATAGTTGCCTACCTTAATCACTTCCATCAGTGCTGTTTGTAAGTTATTCTTCAGTAGTTTAAAACCCCCTCACCTTGTACATCAGGTTTTTTAAAGCAAGCGTGCATTCCATTAAAATAGTATGATACAAAAATATTGGCTGTATGTTTTTATCGTTTAAGCATTCCCAGTAAAAACTTTCTCTCTTTTTTCTTTTACAGAGGAAACATAAAGTTGAGTGCTTTAACTATTACAAATGGATCGAGAGGGTTGAAGTTTTTTTTTTTTTTTTTTTTTTTTGTGCTGGGCCATAACTACTAGTATAGATTTTTTTTTTTAAAAGGCAAATGGAAAGAACTTCAATAACTTCAATAATCATTGGAGATGAGATACATTTTCTTATTAAAGTGTTTTTTTTTTTTTTTTTTTTTTGGAGGGGGAGATATATATATATTAAAATGTATAGTTTTTTTTTTTTTTTTGGACAATGGCATTTTTACTGTATTAAATTAATCTTCATCAAAACAAAATAATAGATTTGTTAATTCCTGATTAAAGACATTGCATGTTTTAGGTTTTCTTGTGCTGCTGGTTAAGAGAAAACAAGATGATTTTAATAACTAAGTGTAAATTTTTCAC